>NW_010392670.1:0-13024 GCF_000710305.1 Buceros rhinoceros silvestris
TATATATTAAAAATAAAATTTTAAGAAATAATTAAATGGAGACACAAAGAGAACTTCTGCCCATAGTGGTTTTCTCTGTCAGTGGAAGCCAGGCTTAGTAAAGGCTTCAAATGAGTGAAGCTACAGTGGTGTCATCCTGCAGCAGATGAAGCAGATTAAAGTCCGTAGTGAAGGACACTCTCTCACATAGTGGCTGATTAGGATCAATACAACTTGGTTGATCAATGAGGCTGCCAAAAATTGAAATACAAGTGGTCTGACTTTACATGCTTTTACATCTCTTTAGGTAAGACTTGAGCAAATAATGTTTTGCAAACAGAAGGTTTTCTATAGCTCTGCTCTTGTGTCTCACCAGTTTGTCAGTGCTTCTGTGAGTTAATACTTACATGCTGCTGTCCCAGCTGTCTTGATTTTGATGTACCAGCTCACTAGATCTGGAGGAGACCCTCGATTCTGCTCTGGCTGGAATTCAGCTTGCTTATTTGTACACTTCATAGAACAAACAATACCTGGGACACCACCTCTGCTTTTACAGTAATGGCAGCTGTTTAGGGAAGACATTCATAGCTCAAGATGACCAATCTCCATGAAGATTTGCATTTCCATATGGACAATTACTCTTCCAGATACAAAGAAGTATTTGGCACTCTTCATAATGATGAACAAACATAATGAAACTTTGTGCTGTTACCATATTTCACATTCATGAGAACATCTTCTGTGTGGATTTCAGTGCACTTTAAGCCTCAGATCAGCTCTGTGAAGATACGGAAATATTTTCTTTAGCCATTTTCAAATGAAGCACAGAAAATTTCCCAGGATGATACTAACACAAGTGATGGAACCAGAAATAGATCTAAAAAGTCTTGTGTAAGCACTAGACAAAAAAAAAATCACATTCTTTTGATAAATCTCTCTCTTAAAAATGCATGAGCAGCACATGGGAACCTATAATTTTAACTTTGGTAATCTTATAATATAGTTTTCTGAATGTATTTAATCTCATATTCAGACAAACTATTCCAATGCAAGCATATGTGGACTGTAGAAGAAGGGGTTATAGCAGCTTGACATAGTATCTTGTGTACTTAATCCGTGTATTGAAATATGCAGGTATCCATACTGGCACTTCTGAATCCAGTGTAAGGCAGACACTGTGGTATTTTAGGTAATGGTAAGTACAGAGGGGTTGTAGAACTCATGAGGAGAATTTAGGACACCTTCTTGGGACAAATGTAAAGTTGGAAGAGGTTTTCTAAATTAAATCTGGGAGATAGTTCGCTTTCCAGTATCTGCATCAAATACGAATCAAAGAGAAAAGGAAATAATAAAATAAGTGTGAAACATAAAGAAGAATGATTGAAGGAAGTAAATTAGAAGCAAGATTTATGCATGTGGAGAAGTCTTCGACACTCCAGTCATCATGCATTTTTTTTTTTTACACACTACATGCTTTAATTATAGAAACTCATTTTTGCAAAATATTCTGGCATCCAAAACATCAAATAGGTTTGATGAAGAAATAGTCAAGTTCATGGAGGTCAGATAAATCGTGGATGGGTAAAATGCAGTTCTTAAGAATTTTCTCAGCTGCTCATTGCTGCAAGCTGCTGTTAGAGTAAAGAACATTACCTTTTTTTTAATCGTCCTGTCTTAATATGTACTCATGCTTGCTGTCTGTAGTAGAATGCAGGCGGCGTGATTTTAGGCCTGGCACAGTAAGATACCACTAATTCCTAAGAAGTCTTGTAAAAGTCAAGAGCCATGAGTATGACTTGAATGGAAAATTGTCTGAGAATCTCAAGTTGTACTTCTCTGTTGTTCCTCACCACCCCCAAATGATTACATTTCTCTTCTAAATGTCATCCTTTTGTTTTCCCAGAAGCAATTAGTTTCTCTGTAAATAAGGAGATATAGACCAGACCAGCACTGGAGATGAGAACGTTTAAAAGTTATGCTGCGAAATATCAAACTTGCCTATGCCTCAGGGAATAGAAGGAAAACACTGTATGAGCTGTTTCCTGCATAGCAGTAAGTCTCTTTAGGGAATATCAACCGTTTCCTTCTCTCAGCTTCAGATGCCTTTTTTCTGTTCTCTGTTATGATTGTGGGTGCCGCTTCAGGTTAATGCAAACAAACGGACCACTGTAGATTTAACAATCTGCTTTGAAGTTCCACAGCAGAAGAGGAATGTATGCCTAGAAAGTATCAAAAGAATGAATTCATTAAAACTTCAAAGTTTGTGTGAAGTGTGTTCTTTTGAAATGTTGACTATTTCTTACTGAAGACTACACTGGCTACGAAATTACTAAAATTTATAAAAGCGAAGAATATGGCGAAAGGGAGTCCCTTTTTTTAAATTGTATTCCTTTGAGGTTGGAAGTTGCTTTATATGTGGGTGAGAAAACTTGGTTTATCTGCGGATCAACAGCCGTTTCAGTCTCAGTGTTGATGAGCGCTGCATTGATTGCAGGGGTGGTAACTGAATTATAATATTTGAAAACAAAGGAATATGCTCAGTGTTAGTATAACTGTTTCTAGTCCATCAGCAAAGCTCTAATCAGGGTTTAAAATCACCTAAGACTTTTTACGTTTAGCAGAAGCTACAAAGAAAAAAAAAAGCAGGGAACATTGAGTTTGCCAGGAAAACAACCATCTGAATACAATTCCAAACAAAAAAATAAAAAAAAAAACTTTCAAGATTTCTTCTTGCTTTATTTTCATTCACTAAAACTGAATGTGATGGGGATGAAACCAGGAGGATAGAAATATTCTATACCTTAGAGATACTGTATGTTTTGTTCAGGTCAAACAGTGTCATCTTTGACTTCAGAGATTTATTTGTTCTTTAAAATCTTGCTTGGGATTACATAAACACATTCTGAAATGCTCATAATTTATGAGCCTTGTTCTACGCTAGTGAAAATTAAGATTCTAAGAAATATCTATTTCTCTAGAGCTCTCCTAATATAATAATGTTTATGTGGAAATTCCCTTAATGGCTTACATGCATGGCAAGTACTGTTTCAATTAGAGGAGTTTGAAGCAAGTCCCGGTACTGTTTTACATTTCGGTTGTTTTAGTGCCAGGGTGGTTTGTGGTGTTTGCCCTGACTGTACAAGGTCCAGCTCCACTGAAACATCATTGTTTCTGGATCGTGACTGTTGTCACAGTACTGTGAGGCTGTTCACCAGAATGGTACTAACGCAGATACAGGGTGAAATTGCCGTTGTTTTGTCTCTACTAGTCGTGAATATATCCTGAAACATCTTGCTTGAAATGGTTCAGTTAGAAACAGCTTATTGTGTCATCGTCTCCCCCCTCCCCCCGCCAAAATAGGGCCTTCATCTCAGATTCATTGTGTGAAGGGAAAAAAATTGTAAGTGGTATAATATGTGATTAAACTTTGATCTGTAGGCACGTGCAAGAGTGCCTAGCTGAGAGAAACTGCTTTATTCAGCTGCCTGAAAATTCCTTCAGTCTTGATGGAAACCTGCTTGGCTTTGTGCATCTATAGGAATGCTGCAGTGACTGTTCAGCCTCTTTGTGGGAAACATACCAAAACGATGATTGAAAGCCATGAGATGTGTATTTGAAGTGAGTAAGAAATAGGAGAGACTTGAAATAAATACATTGCAATTTTTGATCAAAGCAAATTTGAAGATAAAATTATCAGGGTGTCTAATAAGTGATTTCTCAAGAGTTTGCTGTATGCTTGTGTAACATAAAACCTAAATTTCTAGGGTTGAAAACTTTGGGAAATCAAAAGTAGTTTTACTAATGTGTAACTAAAAGCCCTGGCTCGTGTTTTACAGAAGAACTGTTCTGAGTTTGATGATGCAAAAGACGCGTTGACACTTTTCTCTAAACTGTCATTCTTTTCTAGTAGAAACGTGGATTTCTTGTTTGAATGCCACACAGTAGCTGTATTTTTTGTGCTATATGATTTGCTACATAGTTTCCTGTATGATCTGTAGCTGCTTCAGAGGGGTGAGTCTTGAGTCAGAATTGCTGTCAGCTTGAAGATATCTTGGATAGTTGGCAGTGTATTGGCTGTGTAAGCAGAACTGTTCTGAAGTGCAAATATCGATTTCAGAGGAATCTGACTCACATTTTAGGATTTTTGACTGTATGACCATGTACTGATTTTGTACAGTTCTGTTGTTTGTCCCTTCCCCTTTACTAGAGCAAGTTATGGATTAATGAGTACCAAATTTAAATTCTTAGTGGTGAACATACGACTCTGATAGTGATCCAATTTGTTGACTTTCCTCTGACGCTTCAATCTTCAGAGAATGTGAAACAGAATGTGGTCTGTCTTCAGTTTCTTAAAATACGAGGTCATGCAGTGTTTAAAATCCAGTTCCTACTTCACAGTGAACCAGTGTCTTTCAGTGTTCTTTCTGAAACAGATCTGTGATTTTCAATACAAATTCTCAGGAATTTGCCTACTCCAAATCATATAAAGTCCATGTCCGTGTCCTGTTTCCTAGTTTTGTTGTTCCCAGCACAGAGGTAAAGGGGTTGCCTACTTGTTAACATTCTAGAGTTAGTTATTGGCACATCAGTGGATCAGTTAGGATAAATAAGGCAGTACAGTTGTATTTTACTCATTCCAATCAAGAAATATCTGGTCCTGACTCTGTTTTCAGATACTTTTCACCAACATTTAAAATTACAGCTGGGGAGGGGGGCGTATTCTTGTGTGTAGGAAAAAAGTTCGTCTGAATAACTGCATACTTTTTTTCCTCGCTTACCAGAGAGTATGATGAATTATAAAATCTTTACCTCCAGCTTAATGTGTGCACTATTTTGCAACATACTGTGTTGTTTCAGTGTCAGGTAAACTGCAGAAGACAATGATTCTTGTGGAATGGATTAAATCGAAACCTGTATATTTCCTGGAAGTTTGGTCAGATAAATCTAAGCCACTGTGGTATAACTCGGTGTTCACTGAGGCATAGCTAAATGAGATATAAACCTTAGATATTTTGGAGTTTAACTGCTGTAAAGAAATTATTTTTGTAAAAGTATGCAAAAGTACGAAGTCTAATCTGACAGATAGTATCCTGAAGTTGCTGTTGATTTTGAGTGGTATTAACTGAAACGTTGATTTTTTTGAGTGCTTTTAGCTCATTATAGGATTGTGGCTTTCATGTTGAGCTTAAAATAAAAAAAGGAAATATGTTGATGAATGTCTTTATTTCTAAAGTCATTTCTCTTGTTGTCTTTTTTCATGTATTATTAATCTTTTGGGAAGAACCATCAATGCCTGAAGGTGCCTTTGTAATACTTTTTCATTAATGGTGATTCTTCTAAGCAATCTATAAATTGATCTGTTCTTTACCCTATGAGAATAGTGATATATTGCTTTGAAAAAAACCAAGAACCCTGTGGTAACATTACTCTTTGAAAGATGATCAGAGCAGGATTGTTCACAATGAGTAGAAACTCATGCCACTGCACAACTTCTTCTAGGAAGGTTCTAGAGAAACACAGAGACTGTTCACAGGCTGAACGAAAGGAGCCTCCACTAGGGCTAGTGACCATCTCTGCTACATGGCAGACATAATGCATTCTCCATCTTAAAATCTATTGTAACATTATTTTCTGGCAGTGAATATATAAAGCATGTTTGCACAAGAACTTAAATGTTGGAAGTGTTTTACAAATTATAAAAAAAATCAACAGAGCTTTTCAAATCAAGTAAGTAAAGATAAGCTGTTATTTTAAGTAGCAATGTCTAAAATACACTGCATTTGGGGGACTTTTTATATAGCTGTTTAATATATATTGTTTTAAATTTGTTTGTTTTATCCTTGGAGAAAACATGCTATTATTTTAGACAAAGTACTGAAAGGTGTCATCAGTTTAAATGCAGAACTTGGTTCTTAAATATATGGTCATAAAGGTTGTTTCTATAAAGTAGGTATATATTGTCAGTTAAATAACACCACTTCCGTGGTGCTGCCATTGAAGTGGTGCCTTTCTGGGGGAAGGGTTTTATGAATCATCCTGCAGGACTGCCAATTTAGGCAGTGGTACAGTAAAGTAAATGAATTCTAGATAGCCCTAATTTCAGATACAGAACTTTCAAATCTAGGCATTGTTAGCAGAAATTAGCTCACTTTACATTTATAAAAGAAACTTGTAATAACATCCTTTTCACTCAGAACGATCATGTCTGTACAGCAGAATCTCAAGTGTTGCATCAGAATGAAAATAAAGCAAAGTGAAGTATAATCTTTTTCTGGTCACATGGATCACTGGGAATAATCTTTAATTTCCCATCCCTTTTTCATAGACTTATTCCCTTCCTCTCGAGGTTTTTTAAAAGCTGGTATTACAATACTAATTTCTACCAACTCAGTTACAATACTGGAATATACCCAAGGAAAATATAAAGGGCAGCTGCTTTCCAAACCGAGATTCTCGCACTAACCGATGTTGGCGCATTTAGGTACAGTAATTTATATGGCTGTTGAGTCACTGTAGTGGAAAGCATACAAAAGAATAATCCCGAAAAACATGACTGTGCCAAATGAAAGTGTAGAAAGAGTTGTTTTATTAAAATGAAGAAGGGGTTTGGAAAAAAACCGGCATAGAAGCTAGGAAGAAAGAACAGCAAGTCTATCTCTCTGCTTGGGAAAGAAATAACTAAAGTTCTGTATATGTTACATCACTTTTAAATGACTGGGGCCTGAAAATAAATCTCAAATAATCTGCATGCGGTCTGAGATGGATAATGAACTGTGAGAAAAGAGGTGACAGATTAGAGTGCTTACAAGGAGCCTTCATAACAAGAGAAAGGAGAAAGAAAAGATTAGAGAAATAAAGGAACAAAGGCAAATTAATGTTGGTAGAATATGTAGTATTTATTGTAAATCTTTATTTCTTGATGAAGTATGCACAGGTACTTTCAGTTAGCTGTTCTTTACTTGGCTGCTGAGGGAGTTAACAGTCAGAATTCAGTTCTGTGAGGCTGTCAAGGCAATTTCATAATCTCATAACTCTCCTAATTGCTAGCAAACTGGGGCGTATCTTGAGTCAAAGTTGGCCATTGGCTTAGTTAAAGCAAGTGCTCTTCTCATGCAAAACACAAGTGAACTTCTGATACTTAAAATAGTAGTAAGCCTGCAGCATGTTTTTTGTTATTCCTACTCTCCATGAGGTTATAACTTTAAAGTTTCCCAGAATGCTAAATATGATGCACTTGATTGACAACATAATTTTAATCTTAAAATTATGTAAATGAAATAAAATAGAAAAGCAACCACAGAACTCGAACAGAAATTGATTTTTAACATGAAATGTTACGTATGTGCATGTAAGTGCCAAGGTATGTAACTGTCACACAAGTGAAGACAAGCTGTTAGGATTTTATGGTGTGAAGACTATAAAAAACTTTTCTAATGTGTTTGTTACAGTGGATTGGCTATTTCCATTATCTAAATTGTTCCATTTTAGTGAAAGACGGTACTTATTGTGATAATAGTCAAAATTGCCTGCACTCTTTTCCTCAGTGGTTGTTACTTGGTCGTTAAAAAATTAACGATCTCCAGGACTCCCGTTCTTGGCAGGCCCTGGCCACCCCGTGCCCCGGTCTGTGATGTCCGGAGGTGGAGCAGTGACTCTCTCACGGGCACCCCCTTGCCGTGGGGAAGGAGCTCGCGTGCCCTTGTGAGGTTGAGAGCTGTGCTGGTGGTGCCAGGTGCCTCCGGTGGGGTCTCCCAGGCCAGACAGGTCTCAACTGAAGGGTCAGACACAGTGTGTCCAGGGGCAGGATGGGCTCACTAGCCTTCAGGCACCATCCTAGGAGAAGGACAACTCTGACTCCAGACCCGGGCAGATGGAGCTCGTTTAGCCCTGTAAGGCTCCATCTAAGAGAAGGACACTCTAACCAAACCTACGACCCAAGGACTTCGCTGTCACCGTCCAAGCTCGCCAGGCCCTGGCAGATGAACCTCAGGTGTAAAGGGTGGAGCCAGTTCCGCGCACGCTGCGCCTCACCTAAAAAACCCACCGCGCAGCCCCGAAGGGTGCGCTCATCGCTTGCAGTGAGCGTGGAGAAAACCCTTCCCAGATCTTCATTCGCGAAGCCAAGCCGTGATGGTGATGATGATGATGATGACTATGAAAAAATTAACTTAGAGTAACTCTTCATGTGTAATTGCGTGATCTAATCGATGATGTGTTTTAAACAATTTTCAGAGTGAATCTCTTTCAGTTTTTTAATTCAGTTCTAAAAACATGCCAAAGGATTGATTTAAGCATTAAGATGAAGAATTCTTGTGAATTAGAGTGCTTTTTTTCCTCCACAGTCAGACTGTCTTCTTGTGGCTGTTTGTTAAAAAGTCACCTCAACATCACGTGCTTGAAAACAATCATATCAGTGACACATTTCATCAATTAATCAGTTTAAAAGGAATGCTCTGAAGCCTTTAAAACGAAAAACTCACCGACTGTTTTACACAGAAGTTTTTCTCTCAGGCCACGAGACAGGAAGTTGAATTTATGAGTTCCATTTTTCTTTTTACAGAGCTACTAGAGAAGACCCTCAGAAGAGAGGAAGAAATGGGAGCTCTCCAGGTATGCTTGCTATTTAACTAACTAGCTACACTTTCTGTCATCCTTAAAACTACTAAATTGTATTACAACATCAACATTGTCTGAACTCCCTTGTATCTTAAATTCAGCTTTGGAAATATATGCAGGAAAATGCAGACCTGATAGCTAGAAATACTTAGTGCTGAGTTTCTGTCCACCAGTCAAGTTGCACATTTGAGAAAACTAAAGTAGTCGGGTTTCTCCTATGAGGCAATAAATCTGGTCTGTCAGTGACAAGAATGCTGCTTTTAAGTCTGTGTACTGAAGTTCTGTTATGTTGGTCCAGAGGAAGGCCACAAAAATGATCAGAGGGATGGAGCGCCTCTAATATGAGGACAGGCTGAGAGAGTTGGGGTTGTTCAGCTTGGAGAAGAAAAGGGTCTGGGGAGACTTTATTGCAGCCTTTCAACACTTAAAGGGGGCCTGTAAGAATGATGGGAATAACTTTTTTACCAGGGCCTGAGGGGTGATGATTTTAAACTTAAAGAAATTTAGACTAGATATAAGGAAGGAAGTTTTTTTTATGATATGGGTGGTGAAAGCCTGGCACAGGTTGCCCAGAGAGGTGGTAGATGCCCCGTGCCTGGAAACGTTCCAGGTCAGGTTGGACAGGGCTCTGAGCACCCTGCTCTAGTTGAAGATGTCCCTGCTCACTGCAGGGCATTGCGCTAGCTGACCTGTGAAGGTCCCTTCCAACCCCAAGCATTCTATGATTCTGTTCTCTACTGCTGCCCTCACTGAAGCTGTAGGCGAATAGAGGCAGTGCAAAAGTGCTTTACGTTCTACTTAATTGGGCGAGTTAGATTTTCTGGGCTGTGCTGCTTTTTTTCTTTAATTCCAAATAAAAATGCAAGTAAGATATTTTAAGTATTTTAAATTTCTGAAAGATGTAATGTCTGTAATCACCTTCCTGAGGAAGAAGGTATCGGCCAGTATATGTTAGGACTTGATACAGTGTAGTGAATCCTCATTGTATGGCTTCTCGCAGTAAAGTTGCTTGTGTTAAGCCCTTTAAATTTGTGCTTAGAAAGTAAAATTTACCCTAGGCTCAGCTTTGGAATAGTATTTAAGCATTACAGTCAAAGAAAACGTACTCCTCTGAAATAAAAAAGGCTACGAAAGCAAAAGCAATCTGGAATGTCTAATATGTGAGGCTCGGGAGGTTATTAGGGAGGGTATTGTAGTATTCTTCAGAATACAGAAGGAAAAAAATTAACAACAAATGACAGAAAACGATACGCAACATACACAAAAATTAAGATACCATATGAAGAGTGTATCAATGAAGCGCTATTCTGTAAGTGGAAACAGGACATTTGAGGGAGGTAAGATAAGGCTGTTAAAGGAAATGAAATAATGTATTGACCCGAGTTTTCATCGTAGGACTTTGTCTGAAGATAAGCTTTCTCTTCTCATATAATAAATAGAAGGAATTACGTGGGCTAGAGGTATCAGAGTTAGTGTAGAAACAGTTTGATCCAATAAGAAGAGACGAGTTGCAAGACCCAAAAGTTACAAAACAGGGCAATCCAGCTGTTTTCTGTTCAAACAAAAATCTTGGCGTAGCTTTCTGGCAGCTCAAGTTCAACACGACTGAGAGCTTGTCTGCACAAGCAGTTTACACAGGTGCGTATCTCCTTACATCAACGTAAAAAGATACCCTTTCCCGTGAAGCGGTTCTGCATCTGCTTTCGTGTGAAGCTCTGTACTTGACACGTTGTCCTAATAATGTTACTTCTGATTGAGGATTAATTTTATACTGCAAAAAGTATATACTTATATATACTATATACTTTTATATACAGTATATAAATAATACTGTGTTGTGTGCATCTATGTGCTTGCCTGTGTTTCTGATGGTCTGTCAAGTTCCCGATGAAATTGCTTTATGCCCTTTGCTAACTAGCGGCTCTGGTTAAGTGTGTGACCTGTGCTGCTCTGACAGCTGGTTTTGTATTCAAATGCTCGACAGCAGCTTTTCAGTCCTTCAGTTACAAAATACTCAGCAAAAACATCTATTATTTTTCTAGATAGTATTATGTCCAGCTTAGTGAGTATGTTTCAAAACGCTCCCAGTCTGGCATCCTCTGTTCTTGTGATGTTGTATTCGAAACTTGCAGTGGCCAAACATGTACAACTTCGCTAGCATGTAGTTGTAAAACCCAACTCATCGTCATGTCTGAATCTCCCCAAACTGTTGCATCTCGATATGTAAAGCATCGGAAGTAATACCGTGAGGTTCTTCGCCATGCCTCTGCATCGAGTAACAAGAACATTCCCCAGAGCTAAGGATGTATGTTTTACTACGCTTTTATGTTGTTCTTTTTTTGAGGAGAGCACCTTATGTTAAAAGTAATTTGAATGAAGTACGATTAGTGCTTCTACAACGCCATCAGCTGAAAACCACAAAGAACAGAAAGAAAAAACCCCGGTTTGATGAGGGTTAGTCCTGGAAATACTAGGCTAGCAGGTTTTTTGTGTTCCTCAAGTCAAGGAACACACTGGGCTGCAACTAGCATGACAAAGACCAAATAATACCTTTTTAAGTAGACAGTGGGAATCTTTATAGCTGTATCCTTCTGTGTGAGCCTGACCCTTGTCTTGTATTATGTGTCAGGATGGAAGCTCTATGTAAGATATGTGGTTCTTTGATACAGGGTGTTTTTGGAGCTAGGAGGCTGACGCTTTGGGGGTCATCACTGTATTCTTGTCTTTTCATTTTGAACTTGTTGCATACTTTTGACTAGAGTTTCTATGTTATACATAGATTTATATTTATGTATGAGTTTATATAGATAATAGAACAAATTTATGTTTAGGTTTTGCTGCAGAATCTTTAAATAAATACGGGTGTTTGTAACAGACCCTGCAGTTCTGTGGAGGAACAACCCTCTCAAAATATAAAATAAATATTTTTGAGTTTTTCATATAATATTTTTTGTCATAAGCTTGTTCTGATGAAATACTGAAATAGTCTGTTTCTCAGATGTGCTTCCAAGGAAGGATAAAGGCTTTAGTATTTAATACACTACCTCTTCTGAGAAAAAAAAAAAAAAATAGAGGAATTCAGTAAACTTTTGCTTATGCACCATTGTAGTTGGAATCCCGACTACCATGCATTGTGATGGACACTAAGCAAACTTCTCTTACTAGACAAGCCAAAGTTAAGTATTCTAGAGCCTCCTATTATCCTAGTTTAATGGAAAAACTAAAACATAGGTGAAGTAAATCTATAGGAAATCAGAGACATGCATCTGAGTTTTTTGATTCCCAGCTCTTAGGGATATGATTATCCTCCCTTTGGTTAAAAAAAGAAAAAGTAAAAGTTTACATTTTTGTCAATTTTTATTTTAAAACACGCTTCTTTGAAATAGTCCTATAACTGAAAGTTAAGGAGTGCATTTTTTTCTCTCTCTGTACATTTGTTTTATTATTTATCATCGGTTTGTTCACAGGGAGTTTTGAACCATTGCGTATGCAGTTCCAACATCAGCCAGTTGAGTGACATCCACTACTGGCAAAATGTTAGCATTTTTTTTAAACACTTGTATTTTCCTAACGTACTACATTTCCATCAAAGTTGTTTATGTGTGCATTTCTGTTTTCCGTTTAGGTATTTCCTTGTACGTACTTTCCTGAACAGCCTTGCTTAGTTTTTTGTACATCTTCAAAACATCTTCAAAATTAGTCTTTTCCAGATGCCATTTTATTTATTTATTTTCAGCCCCGCTTGGTGCAGTTATTTTTCTTACTATATTGTCTCACTTCCTGCCTATGTTTTAGAATTTCAAAGCCGCAACTATTTTAAGCGGCTGATGGAAACTAACATCATTTGCACCCTAAACATTGTTCAGTGAATGAGCTTTAAACATTTCACTAGGGTGAACTGTGTCTTTTCTTCAAAAGATTATGAGAACAAAAGTTAGCCCTTTAGTAATCTAAGGGACACTGGGTTTGCACAAATACGTAAATACACAATGTGTAAATACTGGGTTTACACAAATACACATATGCCTCTTTGGTTAACATAACCATTATTTTAAATTTTTTTAAGACAGTAATAACTCCAGAAGTCTTTGTAGCACATTTCCACCTAGTCTTAAAAACAAAACAAAAAAACCCCAAAAGCCAAAAAAGCAACAACACCAGAAAGTACTTTCTCATTCTTGCAAATGGCAAGAACCGTTTCTGGCTCCCAAATTCTTCCACTGCTGTAAGAAAATTTTGTTGCACCTCTTGTTTCCAAAAGACTGAAGTCAGTTCAGACTCGTCTACCTGTCTTTGGGTGCTGCAGGAATAAATACAGATTATTAGAATCATTTTTAGCTGTTAGGGAGGGATAGAACAGGGAGAAGTATAAGAGTTCTTACCCTAATCCACCCAGGACAGCGGGGGGTGGGATGGGGGGAGGGGTGTG
>NW_010392670.1:13094-37825 GCF_000710305.1 Buceros rhinoceros silvestris
GGGTGGGGGGTGTGGAGGGGGGAAGCAGAGGGGGAATCCTCTCCTCTACTTCTAGAAAGTAATATTTGAACAAGTGAAGTGTTTCTGTAGTGTCTTCTTGGTCAGGTATTCTAAGTGTGGCCTCACCTAAACACTTGAATGTGTGTTTTCTCAGATTACTTAAAATATCATACCTAGTCAGGATATAGTGATCTTGATTTTACTAGGTTAATATTCTTCTTAAAGGTACTCCTAAATGGAAATAGAGTGTTAAAATATATGCAGGAAATTAATAAATTCTAAGTTTTCTGCTGGATTAAAACTGATGCAAATTTATTTTATTTGCATTTTATTTTTGTCTGACATTAGACACTGGCTAACGTCATCCTGTTATTAATAAAACATTCTTCAGAGCTGTTTCTGGATACCGTAATAATAATAAAACACAATTTACTTTTTAGTTTTCTAAGGAAATACCTGAACGGAAACTAAACCAGATGTAACGTGACGTGAATTCTAAAACATGCTGGATTTACAGTCACAGATGATTTAAAAAAAGAGAATAATCAAACTTTGGGATATATAAGAATATAAACAACAGTATTGAAAACCTAATAGTACTATTTGAAAAAACTTACTTCGTGTTTTTTTTGTTTTGTTTTGTTTTTTTAATATCAGGGAGTAAGTTTTTTAAAATTCTTACTTTGTTTCTGAGGAGTTTCTTTTCTTTGGAAAAAATTCCTAAGTGAGGTAGTATGATAAATGGGCCAGAGGTCGAATTAAGTACTGCAGTTCCTATTCAGTGAGATTTTTACAAAATACCATACATATGACCTGCAAAAAACCGAAACTAATCTTTTTCATCATTGTCCAACTTATGTTGCATTTAAATTCTTTAATTTCTAATGGCGTCTTGTACTTTATTTTTAGGACCGTATTATGGCCTTAGAAGTGGTAAGTTTGTTAAATTAATTTCCAAGCCAATCATAATTACATTGCTGATAATTTTTCTGAATTATGAAAAATATTATTTTTATGTATTTTTTTTTTTAATTTCAATCTCAGTTTTTAACTGTCATTTTGTTTTTAAGAGAAGATGTGATAATTTTACACTGCACCTTTCTGTATACGCTTTTACTACACTACTCGTGCCCTGGTTATGTGAAATACAGTGTAACGTTGTAGTTTTTCTCTGTGGTTCAATCCTCATCTCGTTCCTGGGAAGACAAATGTTGTAGATTTGAGTCATGCAAAGAACGTTATTTTTATACTGCTAGTGCTTGTAATTGTTGAGGTCCATGTGATAGGTTTGATCATTTCAGTGGCTGTTACGTGCGCTTTTTACATGTTCACATTAGGAGTTGCAGACAAGAGTCAGTTCACCTGCCTACATCCACACTGCAACCAAAAGCGTGAAGGGATATCATTTGAATGATAAATTAATTAATTTAATAAGCTATGAAGTTGGAAAGACAAAAGCATTCATGCATGTACATGCCAGGAATGCAGCTGGTTAATCCAGATGTCCCAAGTTACGAAGTCTGTCGGGTGGAGTAGCTGGGATGGGTCTCAGTTTGCCTTAGAATTTCTGAACCTTGTTTCTTTCCTCTTAAGTAGGAATGTACAATTAGATACAGACAATAATATGTATCAGGCCTGTACTTTCTTTTCATTGGAAATACAGAAAATTTGATCTAGAGAAACCAGTACAGACAACATCAAGACTACAAATATAAACTTTTAAAATTTGCTTGTGAAAATTATTATTTTATTCTTCCTGATGGTCTGTGCATCTATGAAAATAGTTTCCAATTTCAAAAATACATTTAAAATATATTCAATATGTTAAAAAAAGCTTATGTTCACACCTAAAAGGCCTTTTGTAAGTCAGAGTACAGTGTTGGAACTCCTGCCTTTTGAGAGTAGGGAGCTAATGCTCAAATGCAGTGTCCTGGCACCTCACGTAGTTTTGTGTGAGTGTAAAGTGGTGCCAGTGTTGTAGTTCTGTTCGGGAGCATCTCTTATTCATGGTTCGCAGAATGTTAATTACGACTGTACTATGTGTTTCTCTTTTTCTGAGAATCTGACTTTATGACTTTTGAGGCCTGGTTTTCAGAAATGTGAAGTTTTAATAATAGCTAAATTCAGTGAGAGCTCTGGCTATATATATATGCAAAAGTCGTGTGTTAGCTGATAGTGAATACTTAAAAATAATGAGTAGGTTTGACCTTCATCTTCCTGTTTGGGTTCTGAGAGTGACAGTGTTCCCTCACTCTTCTTCCTCCACCCCCCCTTCACTGTTCTTGAAGAAAATATACACAGAGCAATACTTACATGGGCTGGATGTGTCAGGATGAGTTGTGATGGAAAAGCCCCTGAGAAAAAGAATGAATAATGGTTGCCATTTAGGCGTTCCTTAAGAATACATACATTTTTAGTGTGTATGTCTACATAGCTGTATATCTATGCAGCTTTTACAACGACGAGTACATAATAGTTATGGTAATTGTATATTTGTATCATTTTTTTACCATCTTTTGTTTGAGTGCTCAGAGCATGACATCAAAAAAATACAATCATTCACATGTTTTTTGATTTGATTCAAGTTATAGAGACTGGAAATGGAATAGAGATAGAAGGTATTAAATTCGAATTCATAAATGGAATCCTTAGAGAAAAAAAATTAAATTGTGTAGAAAAGCAGATTCTTCGGAGATTTTTGACGGAAGGTGGCAGCTTATGAGATTCATGAAACACGAGATAAAAAAGGGACAAGAAAGGGAAAAGACAGAACACACACATACGGAAGCTATCCAAAATGCATAGGAAAGCCTCAGTTTTCCAGCGATGTTTTTGAACTGTGAGGGATGGCTAGGTTAGGAATCTCATTTGCATTTTCTTCCACAGCATTCTGTTTTGCCTAATACTGGAAAGAAATTGCTCTGTGAAGGAATAGATGAAGTTTAGTGCAGAACTATCTGAGATTTACCACAAGTGTGAAGCTTCTTGCAGCCACTTTTTAAATTGTTTCTACCCTGCACGTACCTTCTTGAGCAACAGAAAAGGCACATATATCTAACAGGAAATGTATTTTTTAAGTCTTTAGATTAAGATTTTAACCTAAACAAACTGTTTTATGCAAGGACCTGAAAACTGGTTGTGTACGTATTTTGAGAGGGAAATTTGGCAGCCCACTCTCCTCCCTTTCTCTGCCGTCTACTCATTTCTGCCTCCTGCACTTGCTAGTAAAATTGTTGTAGTAGCCATGTGATGAACTCGGCAATTTAGGGGGGAAAAGCATTGGTAAAGAAATGTGGCAGGAACTTGACAGATTCTTTTCAGAGCTCTAGGTGAATAAATCTTTCAGGCCTAGCTTAGTCTAGTTGCAGCAAACTAGGGCGGTCTCTTGCATCACCTCTGAGACCTGTCAGCTTCTTCTCCTCCTTCCTTCTCCAGAAGCTGGAAGGTAAGATGGAAGAACAGGTGCACTTAGACTCAGAAGTGGATGTAAAATGAGCTGAAGAGCCAAGGTGTACTCTGGAATAACCCTTCAACTTGTGAGAAGTTGTACTTGTACTGCCAGGGCAGTACAGGCAAAACTGAAGTTTTGGGTACCTAGAGATGATGTGTTTTGTTTGGCTCTTTTTTCTTTTTTTTTTTTTTTTTGGCTTAATACTGTTTAATAAAGTGAATTTAATTATTACATAGCTATTAACAAGTAATTTTCCTGATTACTTCTTACATACAGGATTTGGCTTTATATTATGTATAGACAGAAGTGCGTGATTTTCTTGGGAAAAAGTGTTCTCAGATGTAGCTACGCTAAGAAGTGTATCTACTTCTCACAGAGGTCAGGGTGCAGTCTGTAGGTGCACACTGCTACTATGCCACGCACGTGACTCCAGGGGGTTTCAGTGGGTTTAAACTACATCCAGTTCTTTGTGAGCATCAGCTGCAAGTCAGATCCCTCTGCCCTGGTAGTACTAGCCTGGTATAAAAGATTGGGAAATATAATTGGAAATCAACCACGTCCTGAAGGTGCTCCAGTGAACGTATGCATTCTGTATGCTGTGATCAAGAAGGCAGTTTGCTGATTTCAGTGGAGAACCCAGAAGTGAGGTTACCACTTGCTTAGAATACTTGGGTCAGGCTTTGATGGCAATGATTCAGTTTTTTTGTTGCAATGTCATAAATCTAGGTTAACTCCAGTAATGCCATAAGTGTTCTGCAAAATTGTTATTTAATACGAATTTTCTTTTCAGTATGGACATTTATGTATTTTGTTCTAACTCGTATTTATGTTCTTGGAAGAAAGGTTTTGAATACCAGTAAAAGAAATTTCTGTCTGCACACAGTCAGCAATTAGACTCTGTAATAGCAGGCTCAAATTTGCATCAGTTTTCTGATTTATCACCCATTTTAAAAGAATCGGGAGGGTGACAATGTCTAATGCTTTTCACAGAGAAATTATCCAGCTGCCTGACACTATCCATTTTAGGGTGCTCTCTCTGTGTCTCTCAATGTGCCTTCCATCAAAAAGAAAATCTTGCTGTTAGCTCTTGTGACTATTTTATGATTGTCATACTTTGTGTGTATGAATGTGTAAGACATCTTGAATCTAAGGGTTAATGCTTTCCTCTCCCCTTGGTTTGTTTCTGTAGTGTCTTGCCAAAACTACCATTACATCAAAGGCCTTCTGGTCCTCCCAGAACACAGCCATTCTTTGATCTTGTCAAAAGGACCGGGAGAGGAGCAGCAGCCTGAGATCCTCTGTCCTGCCTGCCTCGCCTCTTCCTTTCCTTTCATGGCTGAGCCAGTGTGGCATTTTCCTCTGCTGGGCGTGGAGAACTTTCCCAAGGTTCCCCAAATCCTTCCTCTGCTCACTCCCACCAAGTAACTTCTGCACCTGACAGTGCTTGCAGCCAGCTGTTTCTCTTGGTGCTCACCCCCTCTTTCCTTCTTCCTTGATATCTTTTCCCCCTACATACCTATTGCTCTTGTTGAATACCTTGCCATTTATCCATCCTCTGACCTCTACTATTTGGTGCTTTACTTGTGATTTTAGCTTTTTACTAATACAGTCACCTCTATGTTTTTTCTGCCAACATATTGATAATTTTTTGCTGTAAAATAATTTATTTTGTTGTTAAGAGTGTGATTTTTTAAGAACATATATGCTCCCTATTAAAAATATTCGTCACTATTTTGTAAAAATTAATTACTGAATTAATGTAAGAAATAAAATAAAATATTGTTACAAAAATATATATACTTGTATTGAGAGTTTGAATACCAAATTTGCAGATGAGCAAAATCAAGAATGTCATATTGTTTATTTGTTAAAGAATATTTAAAATATTGGCCCACAAATTTATTGCTAAATTGCCTGTAAAAGAGAGGTTACAAAATGTAGATAACTCTGTAAACTTTGTTAAACTGCTCTTTGATGGTCAGAATGACAGTTTTAGATTTATTTCTTTATAGACAAATAATCATAGTGCATGTCTAACAACCTGGTCTAATAACTTCATGATTTTTCCAATGGTAGTATATCAGTCATATAATATGTTACAGAATCACAAAATGGTTGAGGTTGGGAGAGACCTGTGGAGGTCTTCTGGTCCATCACCCCTGCTCAAGCAGGGTCACCTGGAGCTGGTTGCCCAGGACTGTGTTCAGATGGCTTTTGAATGTTTCCAAGGGTAGAGATTCCATAACCTCCCTGGGGGGCAACCTATGCCAGAGCTTGGTCACCCTCATGGTGAAAAAGTGTCGCCTATGTTCAGATGTGTTTCAGTTGTGCCTGTTGCCTCTTGTCCTGTCACTGGGCACTACTGAAAAAGCCTGTTTGCTTCTTCTTTACATCCTCCCTTCAGATATTTGTACCCATTGATGAGATCTCCCTGAGCTGCCTTTTGTCCAGACGAAAGAATCCCAGGTCTCTCAGACTGTCCTCATGGCAGAAAAGCTACAGTCCCTGGAAGTATGTTAGGTGCTCTTTGCTGGACTCTCTCTAGGATGTCTCTCTTGTACTGGCGAACCGAGAACTGGGTCCATCACTGCAGATGTGTCTCACCAGCGCTGACTGGAGGAGAGGAATCTCCTCCCTTGACCTGCTGGCATCCTCCTAATGCAACCCTCACATTCCCTAAGTAGAAAGCTCCTTTCGATATTGTGAAGATGTGTCCACATATTGCAGATATTGAACCTTTTGGCCAGATTTTAATAAACAAAAATTATCTCAGGTTTCCATTAGAGAAAGTAAAAATCTCAGGATAAATCTTTATTACAAAAGGGTCTAATTATATTACTATATTACAATTAATTATATTACTCTAAGAGACTAAGATGTAGATACCTGTGGCATAGCATTTTTTTTTTTGGTTGGTTGGTTTATATGTCACAAAAGAAATTAAAATTTTCTTTGACAATGGACTGTTGACTAAAATGTTTCTAATCTGCTGCTAGGTCCTTCAGTTTAAATTTATATGCTTTATATTTGATAAAACTGTAGCCTTAGGGACGCAGACATCAGTTGCACCTATTGATACTACCATAGGTTTTTTTTTCCCTCTCTCTCGTTGTTGTGCATCTTTTGATTAAAATGGGAAAATCTGTAAGCCAAATTCCTAATTTTTTTCCCACTCTGATTTGTTGTGAATTCTTGGTTAAATCACTTCTCTTTGTATTTCAGTTTTTCTCAGCTGTAAAACTGAAGGCTGTTTCTTCTTTCCCATGACGGCTCTGTTAGTTGAATTTTTGTAATGCTGTCTGGAAGGCTTGATGAAATAATGTTCCATGCAAAGCATTAATGTGAATTACATCTAAAGATTTTTAGCCTGCAGAGCTCCAGAAAGTTGAAAATAGGGTTCACGAATGAATGGCAAGGAAGTCTTTATGCTTTTTAAGAGTGTGTGCCCACTAACATTGCTTTACTTTACACACTATGCCTCTTGTGATAGACTTCTTTTAATTTCCAGTAATTACGTCTGGATGTCATTGGTCAAAATCTTAGTAAACTATGAAGACTAGATTTTCAGAAATTAGTCCTGTGGACCCCCAGTAGTACTCGCAGCACTGGCTGATGGTTCACAGGGAGCTGGCTGGCCAAAAGGCTTTGCTGTCTCTTCCACGTTTCTGCTAGTATCCGTGAAACATGGAAAAATTAATGAAATAGTTTCCTAATATTCTTCCATGTAAACAATTCTTAGAGTTTCCACGGGGATGTTACATGCTTATGAATGAGAGAAGAGGTGGTCCATGTCATTGCAAACAGGAAAGGAAGTATCTGTGAAGCTCTCTTAATTAAAATGTGGTCCAGCCCATGCAAAAACATTTGGAGCCTAAATTAAAAGTTCAGTTAGTACGACATTTGCAGTGCACTGTTAATAAAGGTCTTTTGTTTTTCATTAGTATAAGAGTAGTTTTTGCTTAAAAAAAAATCTTACTAGTTGAAATTTTGGTGAAAATGTATTATAGAAAAAAATAGCCAGCTGAACTTTCATGTTGTGTACCTCAATAACTTTATAAGTGTTGCTTCTCTTTGTAAAGATAAATTGATTTCCTGATATGCTGAAATCATCACAACAGTGGAGTAGTTGTAGCAATGCTGTATGTCCAATATAAAGATACAAAATACTTTTCTGGTTCCCTCTTAAAATTCCCTCTATACGTGTGTTGTGCTTCATCACAGAATGTCCCAGCTATCGTGGAATTTGCCTGGCACGTGAAAGTCAGCAGAGAACCTCAGGCCTATGAGGTGGAACCACAGCCGGTGTAAAAGAGCATGTGATGAGTCAGGCTAGTGCTGGACATAGAACCTGACAATGCACCCTTTTACAGATCCGAACAGGGAAAGCAAAGAACACCTTTATACGTGCTGGGTGCATCCTCTTCTTCCTGTTTAAGTATTCAGGATGCTGAGGCCATTTAAAAATAAGTCATCATAGGTCACTTTTAACGTTACATCTTTCATCTGAATCGTGTGTAACTGCCTGCTGATGTGCATGCAGTCAGTTAAAATTTCAGTCACATTTGATCTTTTTATGCATATTCTTTGGATATTAGCTAATTGGTACTTAAGTCAGCTCTAATTTTCAAATCTGTGCAAGACAGATAGCCATTTGTGTTTACCTACCTCAGAAAAGGAAGGAGCAGTGTACTTGAAAGTCAATCCAGTTTGGTTTCTGCTTTATGTTTACGTGTTTGCAATGTATCGACTATAAAGGCAGCCTTTAGGAGGACTATATACAAACCCACTTTGATTTGTTTGCATTTAGCATTGCAGCTTTGAGACAAGGAAAATGTGTATTTGATTTTGATTTAGATCTGTTTCTTGAGATAGTGTGAAACTGTCTGTCACCAAGAATATATCAATATAGGAGGATTAACTGTACACACGCGGTTTAAACATCAAAGGTTTGTATGAAGTCATGGAAAATGAGTAATTTGTTTTATCATTCTCTGTGAAAACACAGAACGCCCGTTTTCAAAGTAAATAATCTTTACTTTAAAAACAGAAAGATTAATAACGTGCACTCTGTGGCAGGACTGCTGCTAAGTAAAGTACCATTAATACTGCTTCAGTCAGTACAACTGATGTTTCTTCCTCTTATCGGTACCATCGGTGCACTGTATCAGCACCTTCTGTTCCCTGTTAAACAACGGGCAGACAGATGTGAGTGCTCTCTTCACATTGTTTGTATGCATTATGTCATACAGCTTTCCAATTTCTGGGAAAGAAGTTTAACAGTACTTAATTGCCCTCTATGTCAGGTGCTTCAGACATCCTTTTTTGCATTTTATCTGTGTGGCTAAATCCATCTCTTTTAATAGAATAGAGTGTAGTCATGAATGATACAAGTATGGCATTTGATCCACCTTGAGGAGGTTGCTGTGCATTTCATTAAATTACCGGAACAATCCTGTGGCCGAGCTAAAAGCTCTATTTTCACCTTTCCCTCCCACTCTTCAATGTACTCTTTGGCTGCCGCCTTTATTGAATTTCCAACGAACTTGGCTTTTTTGTTTTTTCTGTTTTTACTTGCATATCACGACCATTCTTTTCATGGATTTTGTGAAAAAGGCACTCATCTCTGTCCCTGAAAATGTTAGCGTGTGAGTTATCCTATCAAATCACAGACTGTTTAAAAGACAGAATTTTAGACTATAAAAGGAACTGTTCTGGTTAAGACTAAAGGTCAGTTCAGCCCATCTGTAGACATGGCAATGGTAGCCGAAAGAAAACGCTTAGGGAACCGTGTATGAACAGGACTGATGTATATTTTGTTTCCCACTCATTCCGTTCTGGTTCCAGCCAGTCAAAGCTCAGAGGCTTCCAGACTTAGATGTAGTTTCTATGAATTTGGAACTCCTCTATGGTCATTTTCATTCATGTAATTGCCCAGTTTTCTGCTTAAACCCATATAAAATTTTCTATCTTTAGGTGACTTCTGATTTTATGCAAGTTATTCATTTCTCACCTCAGGCATATATCTTCCTGGCTGAAGAGTCTTGGTTTTTTGAGTCATCATACTTAATAATTCCTTACATAGAAATAGAGCTCCAAGGATTTGAATCGTTCTTGTTGCTCTTCTCCAACCTTTCGCAATTTCTGTTCTGAAACAGAGGTCCACAGCTGCACTCAGCAGGCAGGATGCAAGCACACGGTGGATTCATATTCAGGAATAACTTGTTTTTTCCCTGGCTTTTATTTTTTCCTTTTCTGACTATATCCAGTGTTGGTTTTGCTTTTCTGATTGATACTGAGCACTGAGTTAGATGTGTCATTAGCCATGGTCTGCTTCCTGAGCAGTGGTGGTTAGCTTAGAGCCCATCATTTTGTGTGTGAAGTTTGGTTTCAATTTTAGCAATCTAAAAAACCTTTCAGAAATCCAAGTAGCCTATATCATCTTATCCACCTGATTCTCAATGAAATGAAAAAAACAAGGATTGAGTGTGCGTGTAACCTGAAGGCTGGTCTTCTGCTTCAAGATGACATTTAATACGGTAACTAGAGGACTAGATGAGGCACAGCTAGTTTATTTTTCTTTTTTTCCACAAAAAGTTGTGAAATAGAGGGGATATATTTAGGAAACACTTGGGAAGAACAGATGATGAGCATCTTCCATAACTCCATTTATAGACAGTGTTGACATGAGGTCTTGGCATTGGAATTTAGAGAAAGACTTGAAAAATGCAGTGGCTTAAGGCGTGGGCTTACACTTAGGACCCAAATTCCTTTTATGCTGAGAACAGATCACAGGTCTTCTTTATTAAAAGAGGGCATGGAAAAAAGGCAAAAATCTTTGTAGTTGGGAAAAAGAAATTGCTGTAAATTGAATATACTTCATAGCATGCCCAGGAGCCACTACATTAAATGTGTCCAGTGTCCCAGGCAACTTTATTTCAACTCTGTCTGACATCTCAAAGATATTTTTCTGCAGTTTGTAAGTAAACTACTTTAACAAAATGTATTAGGTAATATATACCATAAGCTTAAATACTTCTGGTTTAATTTGGTGCTGGACCAAGAAGAGAGTTTGAGTGTTACATTTTGGGGGTTATTTCCTGTGAGGAAAGATTTTATTTCTGAAGGTGTGGGGGAGTTGTTGGTGCTTCAAGTAAAAAACTTTGTGAGCATGTGTCCATCTGATCTGTGTGATGCGAGGATAACAGCTGAAATCAAGATTCAGTATCTTGTTTCAGATATAGTTAAGTTTGGATTTCTTAGAGTCTGTTCTATCTCATTTATTTCCCAGCCAACCAGTACCACGGGCTACTCTGGGAAGAAGTAGCAAACATTGCATCTCGTTATAAATTAATGGAGTGAAAAATCGATGCTTTGATGAACGTTAGGTCATTGTAAATGAAGCATGAAATATGAACGAATACTGCTTTACTGTGGTAAAAGTGATTCTTACAAGAGGGAAACAATAGAGATTGATAGGGCATTATTACTTTCAAGTGGAAATGTATAGTAGCATTTTTTAAAAAGTAGTTTATAACTATAAATACATTTCTATGCTACAATCTGTGCAAAACACTTTAAACACAATATGTAGGCTGTCTGCCTGACTATATCCTGAGAATATTGAAGAAAAATCTGTTTTACACATGCATTATTAATATATAACTGCAGGTTCTGTAATTCTTTTCTGGTAAAGAGCCAGATATGTTACAGGAAATGTAAATTTTTTCTCATAAAATCATCTCAGTTGAATTTTACAAGTAAAAAAGCCCAACTGATTGCCTATTAAGTTACTCATTAAAATACAAGACTTCTTATTAACATAATACGATAAATTTTAATTTTCGGCCCAAACGCAACTAGCTAAGTGTGAAATCTACTTAACTTCCTTTCTCCTGCAACAGGAGAAAAAGAACAAAGTACTGTTTTCTTGTTAGAAGAAATAACCTTTATGAATTCTGATTTTGAATTCTGCAGAACTGATCTGCCTTACTTTCTTCACCGGAAGTCAGCACAAGGATGCACCTTTCTGTTCTTCCAGGCTTTTCCAGCATTTGCCCTGGTCAGTTGTCAACATTGCGATTAAGGGCTTCTTCATGCTGGGTGTCCTCAGTGCTGCCCATTTCAAGGAGGTGATTTGACTATCTGTCAGGCTTAACTTCATATACTTAGACTTGTATAATTCCTGTACATTTTTTGAAGTCTAAAAAAATTGATGTGTTAGTAGAAAAGCAAAAATACCCATTTTGGATTCACACCTAAATTATCTCCACCTTATTTTACATGTCTGATTTCTATTTTTTTGTTCTCACTAAATGACTAACAAATCTTTGTTTGACTCTGTTTCACTTTTGACAGTTCTTCCTGTATTTCTTGAAATCTGTCCTTGCTTGCTGGTCAATCCTTTTACCCCATTTTGTACCTTTCTTACTCTTCCTATAGTTCTTGAAGCAATAATTCTTCCAACCCTCTCATGAAATTCTTTCCCCTTCCCTGTGGTAATGGAGTTGGTACTGTTCTAGCACCTTTGACTGCAATGTATTCGTGTTCTGCTCTGTGCTGTGTGAAGAGTTGACATTATCCTGGAAAAAAAGGGCCAGATTTGGGAATTCCTGAGTATTTTTCTCCTACTGTCTATTACCTTCCTATTGCAGAATATAACAGTGGGATAAGAGAGCCCTTTTTTAGCTAAGCATACAATCTAAGGGTTAAAGTTTATTCCTAGAAGGTGGGAGATATTGTTTGAACCTCATTAGTCTCAGAATGAAAAAGAACCCAGATATCTGGAAAACTGATTGAACCAGGTGGTTGTTTTATAGAAATAGGTCCTAATATCATCAGCATATTAACTGCCAGTACAACTTTTTCTTAATTACAAAAAATCAGAGAAATACTTTTACATACATAGTAGTTTTACATACGTATAATTACAGAAACAGAAAAAAATAATCTCACATCTACTACCTAATTTAGTTTATTGGTACTGAATATTGGTTACAAGTTCAGTCCTGAGAGATGGAAATGAATCCCACTGTTTATAAAGCTTGACCTTATGGAAAGCACATTTCATACAGTCTTAAAAACTGCATGTTTGGAACTGTTAGGAAAGAAGCAGACAACTAGACAGACATTGCTTCTAACCGGCCAGCATGTCTGCGCTTCGGTTACTCCGGTCAGCTCTGGTTCTCCGCTCCTCACCCCTCCTTGCAATCTTAAAAAACCTAGGACTAGGGAGGCTACACAAGAGGTAGGAATGATCAAGGCATGAAAATTCTGACATGTGAGGGACAACTAAGTACACTAGGAGTCATCAGCTGGAAAAAGATGTGAATGGGAAAGATTGCAGGAGGTCTGTAAAATGAGAACTTGCAGAGGGAAGATGAATGGAGGTTGGTTGTACTTTATACTGTAAGAGTGAAAGAGCATGTAGTTAAGCTAGCAAGTGGTTGATTCAAAGCAAAATGTGATGGCTTTTCATATATTACGTCACTGTAACCTTCATATATTACATTATTGTAACTTTAATATTGCTTAGAAATTTGGCGGCAATGGCTTGTTTAGTTCATTGTGCAGGTAGATCTTTGACTATAATTAATAGCAGCACGTAGGATTAAAGATCTGTGGTCACTAGTTAGTCATGGAAGCAGTATAAATAGTAATTTTGACAATGCTGCTATTAATGTGTGCTAATACGTAATTTTTATATTGCTTTATAGATGTACTATATATTGCATATGATGCTATTTAATATAATACTAAATTATTAATGTACCTATTGCATGGATATGCAATGTATAATATCCATTCTCTTTAAAATGTGGTAAAAATTATTAATAAAATATCAATATAACAATATTGATATTGTTCTCTAAGCTGCCAGCTCACGAGTGTTCATTTCATTGCTATTTTTCCCATTTCAATTTTTTAATACATTTTTAAGTGATAGATTTTTAACTAAAGAAATATAATTATGACCTATGGTTTTGAAGAATCACATTCTTCACTAAAGAATTGCCTTATCTGGATACACGCTTTTTTAATAACAATACAGCCTGTAGACAATTCCTTCAGTGTTAGTCGTTGGTAATGTATTTTTGTTGTTTGCTAGTACTACTGATGTTCCACCCAGCATAGTACCCCGTGATAACCTCGACTCACTGGGTTGCTTTTGAAGATTGTCAGGTTGCTTTAGGTGATACAAACCACAGCTTTCTGGAGTAGACTAACCTGGTGCTGAGAGGTTTCCACTGATTTTTTCTTATCCCAGTGTGATTGAAAAATTTAGTCTCTTCGGGTCTTAAGTCTGGGATCTAAATGAGATATTTTTCATATTGGTCGGATTGAGACTTTCCAAGACTAGCAGCAGAGCTTTGGTAGTTAAGGGCAAGTCAGTTTGCACAGGCTTTACGGCATAACGATATTTGACTTCAGGATTGATGAATGTTATTTGCCGTATAGATTTTTGCTTCAAAGTGCTGAGGCAGTAGCATGGTTAATGAAGCTTGCTTTTGATAGATTGCATACCGGGTTAACAGAACCTTACCCAAAGAAGTGCGATGTGTGGAATCACGCGGGAAACGCCAACTGTTGTTCAGAAAGCACAAACAGTTTTGTTTCTACTTGTTCTTCTGCAAATAATAGAAGGGCAGCCTTTGAGATGCCCCAGAGGCACCTGGCTTAGGGCATGACTACTCTTTGTACGTGACCAACCACCTTCATCTGTGCAAAAAAACCCAAACCAGGGGACTAATTTCCTTCAGTTCTCTGAATCCTGATGTAGACTAGATTTTTTGTGAAATGGGTGTGGATGTGTTGAGTCCAACCCTAACTCTTCCTAGAGCGGTAATTAATCTTTCAGAGGTACATACTGTATGTCTAAACCAAATATACGAAATTAAATTGTTCTGGATTTAGCTAAGCGCTAACTGCACATACTTGTATTTGCAAAAAAAAAAGTTTCTACTATGCGTTTAACCACAAAGATTTAAACATTGTAAGTGTAGATTTATATTTTTAAGTATACTTTACTCCCTGAAGTGCAAGAAAAGAAATTTTCATTCTAAAGGCTACATAAACCTCAAAACTGTAAAGAAGTATTGTTCTGCTCAATAAACCGGTAACTGTTCATGGAGATTCAAATTAAGGGAACCGTGCTGTGTGTTTTATTTGGTCCTTCTTTTTCCTTAACAGCCTGTTTGCTGTTGACCTGATTAATTTACAGACACATACATACCTATAAACGTGTTTCCATAGATGTGATAGGTTTTTAATGTTTGAGATGGATGGATGATTAAATTTTTTATATTTTATCTTGTGTTCTGTTCTTCAGAGTACTCGAGTGGCTTTAGACCATCTGGAGTCTGTTCCTGAGAAACTCAGCCTGCTAGAAGGTTTCAAAGATATTGGAGTGAGAAAAATATTATTTCACACTTTCAGTAGTTACAAAATATTTTGGTTATTCAATGTTCTCTGCATACATATGGATAAATTTGTTAGTAAGATATTTAAAATTATGTAAGTACATATTATATAGACAAAAAAATACAAAATTTGTTTTCATGTTTATACAAATTTTGTGATTATAAATTTAGTCTTAATCAGTAACACTGCTGAAGTGTTCCGTGGTGTAAGCAAACACGGAGCATGATAGGGCAAGTCCTAATGACTGGTTCAGAATATTTGTATTGAGTTAGGAGTTCTGATGTTACTTGTTAAAAAATAAAAATTTTGTCATGAAATAAATTATGCCATTGATTTCAATATTTAATGAGTGAAAATAGGTGAGCTTTTACAGCTTTCTTTGTTGGATCGTTTTGACAAAATGTCAATAATTGCCACTTATTTCCACTATCACTATCAAATCAAGGTGTGTTTTTTGGACACAGTGGGACATATTGACAGGAGTGATGGAGCCCTGTCAGGAGTGATAAACTTCAAAGGAGATCTTCAGCGGCTAAACCATTGTGTTACCTTCCATACATGAAGTTAGTGATTTACTAAAAAAGAATTTGGAACCTCATTGCACAGTATGAATTTTAAATCAGTGTTAAATCACAGATCAACAACTGCATAATGATTGGTGGTTTATTTGCTATATAGAATTTCTCATGCTGAGGTAGTCATAAACATTTCAAGGCATAGTTTTTGGAGTATTGTTCATTCTAAGTGTTCTTGCACAAGATCATGTTAATATTGTACACTATATAATTGCTGTCATCATCAACAGAGTTAGGAACACAAATGCTGATTGAGATGCTTGGGGTTTTTTTTAAGAAATTGTTGAGATGTATAGTTTTAATTTGATATCCCAGATATCCCCAGAAGAGCTGTTTGCTCTGACAGAGGTTGACATTTACTCTCTGTTTCCAGTGGTTCCGCACTGCTAAAGGAAAAGTCATGCTCTCTCTCGCACTCTCTTGCTTAACATTACTAGGAAATTATGTTTTCATTTTCTCATTTGCCATGGTTATCAAGTAACCAGTATTCTTGAGATTGGAACCCAAATTCTTTGGTTTAATTTGAGCTCTGTCCTTCTCCCTGACGCTTAGTTTTTTTTTAAAGTCTGTTTTGTTATGATGAATCCCTACCAACAACTGTGTATTGTTTAATAAATAATATATTATTCAAGAGAGCTAAGCTTTGTATCTAAGCTGTGAGAAGGGTGTGAGTAGGGAGTTTCATTAATTCTTCTATTTGAAAATAATACATTGGAATTTTTTTACAGTAGCATGTTTTACACATGAGTGAAATATTTCAGAGCCATTCATTGCTTTCCAGTGCTAGCAAGGTCTTCCCTCAATGCTTTCATAGGAAGGGAGAAGGAAAGAGAAAGTAAATCTTTGATAATGTCTCACAAGCTGTCTGGTGGTTGAATCATGAGCTAGTTCAGTGGGAAGCTTTATGTTTTCTTACCTGAAAATACTATCTAGTCCATATCCTTAGAACACTTCTTCAAGAGCTTGTTTCTATAGTATTGTAATTAATTTTTCACCATTACAGTATTTCTTTGTCAGAAGGTACAGTATTACTGGATTTTGGAAGGAGTTACAAGAAATCAGCCACTGTTCCTGTTTAAACATTACTTTTCTGTACGGAACTTTGTGGTTTCATAAGGCCCCTGTAAAAATCTCTGAGGGACAGTAATTAATTCATTCTTGCTGTATTGGAGATCCTTGGTGATACCTGTGTTTACAGGAGCCAGCCAACGTTTATTAACTGTTTTTCACATTACAAAATCTTTTAGATCTTTTCAATGCATTTCTAGGAGTCCCATTGCCGAAGGGAGATGATTGAGGAAAAGTACATGAAGTATAAAGAAATAGTGAGTTCACTACAGCAGCAGCTGGAAGATTCCAGACAAGTAGTCCAGCAACTCAAGGTGCGTGTGCGTACTCCACTTTTGTTTCCCAATTATTTTCAATCAGCAGCGTGAGCTTATTTGATGTATGTTAACTCCTACTGCAAACACAGGCTAAAATCACACATGAATGTTTCTGGTTTATGCAGCTGCCATGACTGATGTAAAATATAATGACGGAAGCATTGTCTATATTGTAAAGTGCCACGGAGTCTTTCCAAAAATGTGTAAAATTCTACAGAGAAGTGTCTCACTGTGACTTACTACTCTGAAGTGTTTACCTGCCTTGTCAAACCACTCTCTACAGCGATTTTTTGATGTGTTTGTTCAATTTTCTCTTGTCCTTTCATGTAGAAGATAGATAAAGAAACCTGTTTCCTTCCTTGAAAGTATGATTAATTTGTAGATCGTGTGTAGTGATTTGTCAGTAGTTGACCTTTGTATTCTTTCCAAAAACTGCTGTATGGTGTCCGTTTCCTACACAAGCTATCCCTTCTCACTGTGCGTCAGTGTGATAGCAGTTACTTCGGCACAACCACAATTTCTTACGGACGTGCTTGAAATAGGAAGTCAGAACTGAAGAATCGTGCTAGTATTTCTGCCGCTGATCACAATCAAATCAGGATTCTTTGGCAATGAATCTTACCAGTGTCTCTAAGGAGTGGGGCTCAGAATCTAGCATCATCACCATGTATCAAAAAACTTGAAGCTGTTTGTGTTCCTCACCTCCTCCGCTGCAGTCTTCCTTCTGTAAAATGAAGACGTACTTACCAAGTAGGCCCTTTAAAAAATACTTTTACCATTAAAGAGTATTTTAGATTAGTAACTTGGTGGTGTAAGAAGGTATTAAGCTACTTGAAAAAGCCATCTTGCTCTTATGTAAGAAAGAATTGAAAGGAAGAAACAGGACAGATTCACATTCAGTCTGTTGCTAATGATAATCTTTGGTTTCTTGAATTTCTCTTGCCTTCATAGAAGAGATGCTAATTCAGTAGCCATTGAAATTTGGAAAACATTGAAAAGCTGAGTGGAATGCAATCAGCTGGCAGTAGAATGTAACGTTGCACTAAGCTAACTGAGTTTAACTGAGCTCGCATGATTTGAACTCTACATTCAGAATCCAATATAAAGCCGATTCCTAAACTATATATCCTCTTCCTTTAGACAAAAGGGAGCATGTAATGCCTTCCATTTAGTCAAGCCTAACTGGGATTTTGTGTGACATACAGAGCTCCTTGCTGTCATGGCTACAAATAGAACAGAATGTTCCAAACCAAATAACAGGCGGCTGCTAATCTGATTTCAGTGATCAGGATAGCTCAGTCTAAAAAAACCCTTTTTAATGCTTGCCTTTCCTATCCTCCCTTGAACTAACTCAAATGCATTGTTGGTTTTTGTTTGGTTTTTTTTACCATATGTCAATTGGGAGTCTCTAAAATTGATTGATGGGAGATTGTGCACTTGAGGACATCAAAGTTCATTCTATTTTGTGGTTTTGATTCATGCTCTGTACACAATGTAGGACTTCTGCTAAACAAAGTAGACAGGTATTTGGTAGGTGATAAGAAAATGCATGTTTTAGAAAGGGAGTTCTTCATAAATTTTTGAATAACTATTTTAGATAAAATTACTTGTGGAATTAAACTTTCTCCCTGTTATGATCTTCTTTTTACCTTTTCGTGTACTATACTTCTTTCAGTTTGCTTGCCAACGTTAATCTCGGACAGGCATTATCTAATCCTGTGCCCTAGCCGCCTTCCATTTTAAGGAGCAAAAATGGAACAGAAGTTGAACATTCCCCTAAAAGCAGTTATTTTTCTTTCTTTCTTATGATTTCGTTTGTCCCCACTTAATCTTCCCACTCTTCTGTAGTCTTGTCAGATGACTGTAAAATACCTGTTGCTTAGAAGCCCAGGAAAATCATGATTGCTATTTATCTGTGTTAAAATGAAAGCAAGGAGGCCAGGGGCTGTCAGAATACCATCAAGTATAACTATTGTGATTTTTTTTTTTTTTTCAACTAAGACAAGGCTGAGTGATAGTAGATAAAGAAGACATTGGGGAAAAAGAAGGTAAATGTAATGTAAAAAAATAAAATAAATAATAGAGAATAGCTACTAAAGCAAAACCAAAAGAGAAAGCCAGAGGAAAGCTAAAGATAAATGTTCCGATGGATAGATACAAATATTACAGGACAGTTTCCCTACCATCAACCGCTGACCGTCCAGTCAAACCAAGCATGCCGATGTGATTGTGCCTGAAACACATGAGAAAAGGCAATTGCAGAATGTTTTAATGAAATTCCCTGAGGCTGTTTATGATAAGAATTCAGTAGTAAAAGAGAGTGTTTTATGAACTGGTGCATTTGTGCATTATTACCTCTTCTCATTTCAGGAGACTGAGTAGTTTGGATTCCAAGTCAAGCTTTTAATCTGATTTTGGAAGATACTGCAACTGGGGGCTACTTGCTGCAGTAGTGCTAATAAAGATTTATGGATATTTTTGCTTAATGGCTTTTTTAAAATTATCTTTTTTTTTAGCTTATAGGCTAAATGACTTCACTCACCAAAAGTAAATGCCATATGAGTCTAGCCATAAATAGGAATGTTGTTTTCAGATTTCATTTAATAGTTTAACAAAAAAAAAAAAAAGGAAAAGCAACTTCAGGTGTTCCAATATGAGAAATCAAGGAAGTTTGAGTTTCCTGAGTGGCAAGGAAAATAGATCTAATCTTTAATACTACTTACTTGTGGAACTTCAGTGAATTAATGTGGACAATTCATTGGTGAGGAATTCACCATTCCCTGGTGTCTGCCCTGCCACTGTGCTTTCTCCTGAATTGTGCATGTGATGTCAACAGAAAAAAGCATTTCTACAGCTTCTTGTAGTGGTAAGAACTTGCAATGCTCCTAGTGCCTTTCGTAAGGCAAAGCAGAGGTTTTTGCAGAGACTTTGTAGTGGTGAAACGGACATGAAATTCATAAGTAAATTAATTTGAACTTCACTGAATTGCTGAGAATTCTGATAATTCAAGTCGGTATTTTCCAGCATGTGTGGAATGATAGCATGTGCCTGTATGTGTGCTGCTGTATGGTTTTTGTTAAAGTTTACAGCTGCTTGATATTAACAGGAAAAATTTATTTTCATTTGGCTGCCATAGGATGTCAAAGTGGATGCTGAAATTTCTAATATAGAAGTGGTTGCTCCCTCTCCTAGTTGGCGAACTCTGAACAGCTTTTTGTCCGACTCGCTGCTTTCAGATTCAGATTGTAAGTATTGTTTCACAGAAAAAAAATCTACAGGTAGTGTATTTTCCTCTTTGAATGCTGTTTTACTTGAGAGAATAAGACACTATTTTTCAGCAAATGAATCCCTCTTAAGGGTCCTGTGTGTTTAGCTTTATACACTGGATGGATGCCTTTGTCTAGCAAGTACTTCATTACATCCCACTGTTAGTTTACGAGTTTTTTTCACTGGGACATACTATATATTCTGTTAATAATCCAAAACAATGTCAAAAAAAAAGGGCTGTACTTGGATTCTGAATCTCAGCCTGAAGAGATTCCTCTGTAAGCTGTGTATCTCTTCAGGGACCAGAGAGACATCCTCGGCCGAGGGTTCTCTCCCAGATCTTTCATTTGCGCCTGTTTGTCTCATGTTTGTGCTGCATGTACAACTCGTGGTTGTGAAAGGTCACGGGATCTCTAATACAGCTCGGAACTGCTCAGTAGAAGATAGGACATGTTATCTAAGATCAGGTGTTTACCTGCTACAGGCGTACCTTTGCATGAGTATCACAACTAACTTAAAAAAAAAAAAGTTTTTTAAGTTTGGGATTTTTAGCATATGATCGTAACAGATTCCGAAGGATATCACCTTCACTGTCTTCTCAGTGTAGACAGTTTGTGTACTGGGAACCTGTTCAGTGAGTTGCGTTATATCCAATGGTAATGGAAAGTCCTTTTCCAGGCTTCATTACACTTTCAGACCTTTGCATCTTAGAATGAGCACTGCAACACAGTGTTGCTCACCGGTAAGTCCTGAGTTGGTCTGGGGTGGTTAAGGATAATTGGTTCCTTCTCCTTTCAGAATCTGTGGGTTATGTTTAATATCTTTTTGCAGAGCATACCGAGTAACAGTAGTGAGAAGAAAGCATAAGAGCAAATGCCTCCATCTCATCTGTACTTCAGGAACAGTTCCCCCTGACGCGAGAGTTGTTTTTCCAGTTTCTCTAACCTCTTTCCTGCTTTCAAAGTACTGTGAGACAAAGTGCGGCTCAGCCGGTTGGGTTCTAGAAAAGAAATAACCCATACCTTGCAGTGCTGTTGGACTAGATGACTCCAGTGGTCCCTTCCAACCTCAACAACTCTGGTGATTCCTCTGCAAAGACTTGCCGAAATCTAAAGATGTAGTATAAATGCTCCTAAAATATTACAGTCTCTCTCTTCGTGTTGCTTCACCTGAATGGAGCCTGCTAGGACTTTGTTACTTTTAATAAATTTTAGGCAGTTGTCAGAGAAATAGGATTCACACGATGTGAATACCAACACGATGAACCAGTTCTACATATTTGAATCTCTGATTCAGCTGGGTTTTACTAGCACTAAGCTTTCTGGAGGTAAAAAAGTAAGTGATGAATGAAGAACAGTAGGGATTCAATGTTGATCATTATGAACGATTTGCAAAGTCTTCAGCATTTGAGGAAGGCTCCTTTTGAAACCGTACTCAGGCATGGCTGAGGGACTTTGTGTTTTTTCTTGCTTAAAACTTTTAGGAAGGTATTTTCCACATCACAAATTAAGCTGATGTTCATATTTCATATTTTCCAAATCCCAGAATGGTGCTAAGAGTGTTCTTAGTTTGTTCTTTAGCCCAGATGGTAAAGAGCTATTTTTTAAAATAATATTTTTCTAAAAAGTAAAAAAGTAAGAAAACAGTGAATGTGTTTCACTTTTTCCTATTTGTTTTTAAGAGAAAGGATCCGGATACAATAATCTTTAGAGTTTTAGTTTCTTACTTGTATTCTATAAAAATCCTTTAGTCAAATTTTCTGAGGCTAGAACAGAGAAGTAGGCTTAGAATGTTTTTCCTACCCCTGATTTTATTTGGCTCTGATAGAATGAAGGTGATGTTCTTAATTTCTCACTTTGCTGATTCTTTTCTCCGAAGAGTTAGTGCTATTTTGTGTTCTTTATGCTTAGTAAGTATAAGAGCAAGTCAGGTGCTCATTGAAGATGCCTGGTGGCATGTTAGATGTCCTAGAGTATGCTTCTAGCTGTCTTTCCAGGAAGACATAGGTTTTCCATGGGTCCCATCACACCTTTCGCAGCCTTTTGTGGATATCTGTGGTAGCTTATGGCGCTAAGGTGTGAGAATTCCTCCACAGACTTTGGTTGGTGACTGAATGTTTGACGTTTGTGCTGAACCTGAGCTCACCAGTTAAGGGTGTATTTGGAAGTTGTTGCTTTAGTTCTTGAGAACAGTGAAAATTCTTCAGGGGTATTAACATTAAGGAGCTTTTCTTGTAATTGCCAGTGAGTGGCAAATGATAAAATCAGCTACTTCAGTCATGTTAGTCATGTAGAGGACATGAACTTTAAATTTCACTAAAGATATTAATTTGATTTTGACAGCCAATTTGGGGTCTTTTGCTTCCAAACCTCCTGTAATAAATCTACCTGTAAATGTCATCATCTATTTTCTGTGATTAATTTGTCTTCTTCTTCAGAAACAGAACAATAGACTTTTTTTTTTAATATATTTATCTTGTGAAGCAGTTTCCGGGACTTTGTGATCTGATGTTTCCCCAGTTCATCTTTGTTAAAGTCATGAAAACTTAGAGATTATAGAGACAATAAGTAGTACTAAAAGCTTCTTTCCCACTGTGGATCTCTTATAACTTGAAGAAAGCGCCAGGGAGGAGAGAGACACTTTTGATAAAATGTAATTTATCTGCAAGGGGTATAATGAGATTTAAGTTTCAAGCTGGTTGAAGAAAAAGAGGTAAAAGTATGAAAAAGTGAATAAGGGAGCAACGGTCTGGTTCCATATATATAGCTGGTAAAAAGTTGCCAGTTCAGCAGCAGTTAAAAGGAAAAGTAATTAACATTGGCATCCTGTTTTATGTCTGGTCTTCATGTTTCTGGTATAATTTCTATAATTACAGCAGCTTTTCCGTAACACACCATTTTAAAGATGCTGTGGGGATGAGCTTTTATTTCTCTACCATTCTGTAAGCAAGAAAGAAGTTTAACTGAGGAAATAATTTATACAAGGAAGCATTCGTTAGACATGATTTGCAGTCTGTGTATTACCAGACCAAAGCTGCTGGTCTACAATGTCACTGCTAGATCTGAAGAAAAATCCTAAGAAATTATTTTTCATGGCCACTGTATTTTTCCTAAATTTTGTATTTCGAGGTCACTGGAGGTACACGTGCTTTGCATTAGCTTTGTGAACTGGGTCCTGCCTCTCACTTTGTACAGCTCATCACTTCGAGGTTTTAACCTGGATGCTTTCCCAGAAGCCATATGGCTTTCAGGCTTTCTGTTGTTGTTGGGAATTTATGTTCCAGGATTTCATAAGCTGTGACTTTATGGAGGAGAAAATAGCCACCAGTTTTCCGAACGTCTGTAGCTGGGATCACAATCTTTTCTGCCGCTTTGGCTCTGGTGATACACAACACTCTCACGTCAACAAAGTATATAGTAAGAACGATACCATGGTTGAATAAAAACAAGTTGTCCTGAATGTTGATTTTATTGTCATAACAATTAACTCCTGCGATGTATGCTGATGTCTCTTTTTATCCCTCCATGTATACTTTTTGTAAGTTCTTGAAATGATTTATATTGACATTTCTAAATAAGTAACTTAATTAAAAGTAAAAAGACACTGTAACATCACGATGCTGCAAAATGCCATTCTAGAACAAACCTTCAAAGTCTGCTCAAGGAGAAGAACCTGGACTGATTGCAAACTTGATGTCATCACTTTGAAAAATGCAAATTGATTTAGTTTAGCAGTTAATTTTCTTTACTGTTTTTCACTTTGAGTACTAATCACAGGGGGTACCGTTGGCATAGCACACATCAGCATGGTTTTTACCAGTACGGAAAACGTCATGGTGAAAAATGGTAACTCACTGTGTTCTCAATGTCTGAAACCCAGAGATTTCCTTCTCCTCCTGAAAGTGAGAATGTCTCACTCCACATCGAACTGTGAAGAGTTGCTCCCTGTTTAATAACTTTTAGTTATATACTGCTACAACGTTACTGGACTATTAAAAAATTGCACTCTGGGTATTTATTACAAACAATCCGGAAGGATCACTTTTCTTACACACTTACGATATAAGGAAGGCCATTAGAATAAGGGCATGTGGTATAAGCTGGTATCTACTTTGTTTCCCTTAATCTTGCCTTTTGTTAAATAATTGCTAGATGTTTGAGTATTTGGAATTTTTTCCTCCAGCACTTTATCCTAAGATGTTCTGTCAATTCGTATTGTCTAGATTTTGATGCAGTATAATGTATTTACAAATAAGCATTATATATGCGTCCTGCTGTGAAGGTATTTACACAGCGTGGCAGCCCATGAATACCTGTTCAGTGTCACTTGTTAACTTCCGTCCGTGCTATTGGTAAAGATCTTCCTTCAGAAATTGTCTGAGTGGTGTGTTTTGACTTATTTAACAAAGATGCTGGAAAATATGTGATAGTATAATTATCAAATTTTTAAGAATGCAGTTTTCATTTCTTGTGTGTAAGAAAGATCTTGGCCATACCTGTATTATATAGTATTAAAATCTGTTTCTGTAGAAAAATAAGTCAGTTTCTCAATTCATAGTATTATAAATATTGAATATTTATTAATACTGTGTTACTTGATGTGTAAATTATAATATTGCATACTATTAATAATTAT
>NW_010392671.1:0-11314 GCF_000710305.1 Buceros rhinoceros silvestris
CTCCAACCAAATGATTCTGTGATTTATATGGACATTTCCACTCCTTCATTTCAGAAAGTCCCTCCAGGAAGCTGTCCCAGACACAAAAGGAAAAAGGGAGCCCATGGTGAGACTTTAGAACCTGGCAAAGAGGATGGACTCTGGAGACACCAAACCTCCATCCAGGCAGACTTGCAGCCTCAAAAGAATCTACAAGCCATTAAGCTGCAGACAGAGGACAGGAAAAAGTATTACTCACGTCCCGTGCAGCGTCTCGCTCGGCTCCACGCAGCAGCATTACTCGTACCACTTCACTGTGACCCATCTGCGATGCAATCCACAGGGGAGCTGTCCCATCCTGCAAACAAAATAAGACTGCTAATGGTTTCACTTTGAGATGCTAATCTCCCTGGTATTTTACCACCCAAGTCTGCCTACTGGAACGGATGTACTTCAATTCCGAAATTAAATCCTGCCACAGATCAGCATATGCAGAGTTGCTTCCAAAAGCACATGGGAACTTGGAGCAGTCAGAACTGCTCCAGTTGTGGAGTAGAGCCACCTTTAGCTGCCTTGGTCTTATCAGCTGTGCCTGAAATCCGTGGGGAAGTTTGAAATGTAAAGGCCAAAAGTATCCTGTGTACTTTGGACTCTAGGTGGCTAGACGTGACAGAAGATGCCAGCAACTCTCAGCACGCATGGGCAAATTCTGCAGCTGGGTCTCTGTACATAAGGATTGGAAGTTGTTTATGGAATCTAGGGATAAATGCAAGATGATCACCAACTTTCAAGATTACACTACCCACCCTCAAGGAATCTGGTAAAAACTTCCTGCCTTATAGTGATGGTGAATATTTCAAAAAATCTGTCTTCAGTAACTCCACTAGAAAACAAGGCAGTTAGCAAGGAACCTAGCATGAAACAATCTGCTTTAAAAAATTTCTCCTATGCAATTATTATTCGAGCAGAAAACCTCAGAAACTAAAATTCACATTCAGAATAAGTTAAACTTTGTGATGGATTTCCATCTGAAAGCCAAAGGTGAGTTGAAACACTAGAAGTATTTAGCAATTAGAATTTAGTTTTGTGTCTTTTTCCTTCTTTTGCTTCTGAATGGTCTGATTCTCCAGACTACAGCAGTTATGTGGTGCCAGACTGATTCTCGTGGGCCTTTACCAAGGGGCTTTGCTTGTATGGACTTCAGTGTAAAAGTGAAGCCTCTTGCGGTGTCTGCTTCTGCCTTCAGCGCGTGCCAGTTCCCCTCACCACCCTCAGCAGCCTGAAGACTTGGCAGGAAAAGAAAGGCAAAATACACCGGGGCTTCCAAAAAAGCCTTAATGAGAAGTTTCAGAAGAAAGCAACTTTTTACTTTAAATAAGATATTTCCACCTTAATCAAAGAAGCAATTCTGAGTGCCAGCTGAAGATTCATATGACTTGGTCATGCAATTCAAAAACCCGTTATTAGACCCGTTCTTTGCTTTCTATGGGCTAATGAGTTAATCCTTTGGAAGAAGCAGAAAAACTATTTCTTCCTTTGATATAATATTCTGAGCTTCCTTTTTTTCTGATTCTGAGAAAGAGCAAATGCACATCCTGAGGTCTTCAGTCTTCTCAAATGGTGAGGAACAGGATCTTTGCCCATTCTTACATCGTTTCTCTGTAAATCAACTCATTGAAATTCAGCGACTGACCTCATATATATATATAGTACATATCCTGTTAATACAATTAAGTGTTCTTTGTGATTCAGAAATAACAAAGGCTCCCTTATGTATGTGATGTTAGCATGATGGCAAAACCTGTCCCTCTAATAGTGTTTTCCCTACCAGTAAATTGACACTTCATATTTTTTCTAATCTCCCCCCACTAGAGGGCTCTAGAAAATAGCAATAGGGACACTGGAAAAGCCTATAAAACTTGGAAAATATCAGAGAAGCCCACACAATTTAATCTGCATGAAGAACCAGCACTGTGCAAATTCACACTTCTGTTTACACAAGAAATGCAAGCACAAGCACAGCACAGTGAAGTCTGTGAGAACAACTCTTATTTTCAGATATAAATTAAAAGGAGCAAAAGAAAATACAGGTGTTAGTTAACATCACTGCTACATTAACTGTCCTTAATAGTACTGCTGTTAGACATCGTCCTCCGTATCTCAGTTATGGGCTAGAAGCATAACTAGAAGCATAAATACATTGTGAGAAAGAGTGACTGTTTTGGAGGACTTGGCCTGAAGAAAGACGAGGAAGTTGATGGTGGGGTCACATTGACTATTGTCAGCTTCTCTCTCTTAAGCAAACACCATCCAATAGGCAGGTTTATGCAAACACATGGAATATTTATATTGTGTAGGTGAGATTTCTGTCCATTTTCATGTTGCTGTGTGGTGCGAAAAAGATACTACATGGTACTAAGAGGTCACATGAGAATCCCTGTGTAAACAGATATAAGGACTTGAAGATGAGTCAAAAAGAAAGTGAGAACAGGCAAAGATGCAGTTCAAAAACTACTTTACTTTTCTTGTCCCTCTGCCCATCCAACAGACTGTATAGATCACTACATTCCTAAAACAATGTTAAATACCCCATACATTTTTAAAGTGTGCTTATTTGGGGCCAGCAGGTTGAGGGAGGTGATCCTGCTGCTCTACTCCACTCTGGTTAGACCTCTCCTGGAGTGTTGCGTCCAGCTCTGGAGTCCCCAGCACAAGAAGGACGTGAACCTGTTGGAGAGGGACCAGAGGAGGCTGGAACCCCTCTGCTATGAAGACAGGCTGAGAGAGTCGGGGTTGTTCAGCCTGGAGAAGAGAAGGCTCTAGGAGACCTTAGTGCAGTCTTTCAGTGCTTAGAGGAGGCCAATAGAAAGATGGGGACAGATTCTTTAGCAGGGCCTGTTGTGGCAGGACAAGGAGTAATGGTTTAAAACTAAAAGAAGGGAGATTTAGACTAGATATAAGGAAGAAATTTTATATAATGAGGGTGGTGAAACACTGGAACTGCTTGCCCAGGGATGCGGCAGATGCCTTATTCCTGAAAGTGTTCAAGGTCAGGTTGGATGGGGCTCTGGGCAACTTGATCTAGTTGAAGCTGTCCCTGCTCACTGCAGGGGGGGTTGGACTAGCTGACCTCTGAAGGTCCCTTCCAACCCTCCAAACTGTCCTATGATTCTGTGATTATTTCAATAGCAATTGCAAGCTAATAGACATGAAATATATACCCTCATGTCCAGCAGTTCCAAACATATTCTGACTGAAATTTCTAATGCTTTTCCTCTTGCTCATTAACTAAAGACTTTGTTTTACAGCTTTGAATCTCAATGTTTGCTGGCAGCTTGGAGTTTTAGGAAGGGCCACATTAGTGTGTGAGGTGAGATACTCCTCAAAGTCCTATTAAGGACTTCCAGGGACAGAAAGCCTCTACTCTCAGGTTACTCTGCATTGTCTCCTCTGCTATTCTGCCCATCTCATTACTACACCAGCTGAATTCTTGGTAATAAGTATAATTATTAAGAAATTGTTCGCTAGTCTAAAGTCTATATATAGGTTTACTGGCTTACATATATGTGTGATGGCATATCATGTATTAAGAAAAACATATTAATTTTCAGAGTACTGTGAATCTGATTAGTCAGGCTAAAGTCTGCTGAGATACAGGCTGACAAAGCAGAGTGTAAAAGTCATTGGCAAATAATCTTCTCACTTTTTTTTTTGAGTTATAGAAGCAAACGCTTCAGACACTGCCCCCAGCTCTGTCTAGACAAAAAGACGACAAAATAATTCCTGCCCGGCTCCACAACATCAGAAGAACAAAAGGTGGCTAAAGTCCAAGAGAAATGACATTGCCAGAGAAGAAACTTGGCAGAAAGGTTCACTATTTGGTCTTCCGAGAGCTGAGCTGAAGGGCCCACACATGGACCGCCAGCACCATCTAAGATGCCCTACAGTGTCTAGAGCACCCCTGTGGGACTGGGAGATGGGGCATGAGACCAAAGAGGAACTGATACCCACTGCAGCAGCAGGAGGAGACATACAAGGCAAATGCACATGGTCAGGCATAAGAATTAAGCCCCCAAATTCACAAAATGTAGAGGAAAACCTGGACACCATGAGGGAAGAGAAGCTTGAACTCACACCTGGCACTCTGCAGCCCTGTATTCAGTGCTATGTTGCTCAGAAAAGTTGCCTGCAGCAGTGAGGGCAGTGTAGTCTGATGACAGTAGGAGTCATCTGGCATCGAAACTGCCCCCCGGAGCTACATTCCTCATGACCAACATGCCACCTTCAAACAAAGTACAAATTTGTTTGTCAGTAAGAAAGAGACTGAAGTCCATCCAACCATTACTTTACTAATTAAACAGTAAAAATGTTCCATTTGTGAAGGAAATGTTTCAGATTACAATGGGCCCAAATACAAATGCCATGGATTTATCCAGGCATAATCTTAGCAGGGATCGGAGGTACCCTGAAGCAAAGCAAGCCCGTCCTGCCGGAGATGAAAAAGAGCCAGGAGGAACATTCACAGAGAGTCAAGACTTTGCCTCAACTAAGATTTAAAAATGCCTCATGAAACATTGTGCTGTAGAAATTGGATTAGAGAGCTAAAAAAATATTGTCAGAAATAATTAGCTGGCGCATTATAATTGTGGTTAGCAGAATGCAGTTTTTATGGTAGCATGGTTCAGCTAAATCTAAGGCTCCCCAACTTTATTTTGACCGACTCAAAAGGCATTAATGTATGCCTTCATCTATCCTCCTACACTGATCATTTCAGATTGTGTTAATTAACAACTTTTAACATTTCTTAATCTTGATCTTGGGGACAGCCTAGGATCAGCTGAAGTATCGGTCCAGGGAGAAGCTGCCAGCACAGCTCTGGTGCTGAAGAGGTAGAGGAAGGGCCACCAGGAAAATTACTTTAGTTTGTGCACATAAAATACTAATCCACTTTCCTTACACTACAGGAGCAGAAAGGAGACTACACAGACCTACAGATGCAGCAGAAGTCATATATATCAATCTCTGCTGCCAGGCTACGATTTGGCAGGTTTTTGGTGTAGATGAAAGGAAATACCGAAAATACCTGGCAACGCTTGTCACGGCCACGTTGTCCACTGTTATTAGAGTTTTCACATGCATTTGCTCTTGCCTGCTCAATTTTTACTTGCTGCAGTCAGTGATCACAGCCAGCGGGCCTGCATACATGACTGATTGCAAGTACAAGACCTTATCCCATCAATTTAAAATGTGCAGTGAAGACCCAGGACAGCTACTTTGCCTGCAGGGTTTCAGCAGACCACAAGGGAGGCTCTCTCAAAGCAGGCAAAGTTTTCTGGGAAGACCTGTCTCTAACCCGACATTTCTGTGTGCTGGGAGTAAAGCGAACTGTGCAACTCCCACATCTGGCTACTCCAAAGCAGAACCTAAATGTGCTGTTTAAGGACTGATTTTAGGGAAAAGAAACAGCTAAATGATTAATGAACCCTTTTTTTGGAAGGCAAGATTGCTTTTACATACGCCTGTGTACTCCATTTATGTTTACATATCCCATAGTTTATCACCTAGGAAGTCTCTTGCACCCTTACTTAACACCAGCATATGGTGATGCAAGATGGATCTAGCCCTCACCCCTCTAAGCAAGAACCTCTGAACCAGCCACAAAGGTAGGTCATACATGTCATTTAATCATCAAACAGCAGCTCCACTGCCTGCAGAGGAGCTAATTTCGTGCTTACATTTACCACTGGTTGTATGCGATTGCAGTACCAGGCCCACTAGTGTAACGAGCTGGAAATGGGAACAGCAAGGCTTTCCACATGCATCAAGAACTTCCAGAGATGATGGTAACACTCATACTCGAGTTTCAAAGTACTTGAGTTTCAGAGATGACACAAAATAAAAGAAATCAAACTAAAAGCAAATGCTTTTATCAAAGATCAGCTTTGACGCTGAAGCCACAGAACTGAAGGCCTGCTGATTTCAATATACTGAAATTAGTACTGAGTCCCACTAGAGTTCCCAGATTTCCAAAACCTTTTCCAAGGATTTCCAAAAGATTGCAGGGATGTGGTAGGCTGTGTAGACCTTCGTAAGTAACTGCTGCAACAGAAGCAGATCAGTAGCTGCAGGAGGAAGTGCAAGGCCCTTACATCAACATTAATGTACAGCTGGAGGGTTTTATTTTGATTTAGTTTGGTCCCTGACTCAAACATGCACACAGTTCAAACTTGTTCAAAGGATCAGTCAGTGGTTTGATCTGCTTCAGGGTGTAAGCATAACTGGTATAGACCTAGAACAGAGCTTCCAGTTTCACTTCTTCCAAAAATGATCTAGTTTCTGTGCAAGCAGAAATGACCGGAGTACTCCCTTCAAAACCACATTACCAAACTGAACTAAACCAAGAATGCAAGCACAGTCATAAACTGCCTTCTAGTGAAACACCTCCATGGGAATCTGATGCCTGGAGAAAATTCTGGCATTGATTTTTCATAAATGTAAAAAATTAGACCCCAGCTCTGCCCTGAAGTGTCGAGCTTACCTGCCGTGGCTGGTTAACCTTTGCTCCTGAAGAAAGCAGCAACCGGATGACATCCAGATAGCCCCCTTGTGCTGCCAGGAAAATTGCAGAAGCTCCATCCTAAGAACAAATACACATAGCTTATACTGTGTTGAAATGATGGCAGTTTTTTCACACAAAACCAAACCAACCAACCAGGTTTTCTTTCTTAAGCCATTATACAGTGTATCAGCAGATATACAGGCATGCTCAAGAAATAATTACCAACATCCAAAGTCTAGTTCATAACAAACTATGGTAACATTTTAATTCAGTGTGCTCAAGTACCGACTCCCATCACATACCAAACGTTAAATCCTGGACCTGGAATACTAACAGTCTTGAAGCATTGATCTACAGAACTAGAAATTCGTTCCTGTATAACACTATAGCTTCATTTAGCTTTTATATGTTCATGCAGAAGCATTGTGTACAGACATGGTGAAAACACATTCGAGTACTTTGCAAGACTGGGAACTCCGGGACTAAAGTCTGCCCTTGAGGCTGAAGAAGTGAGCACTGTGTGATACTACTGTGCCACAACTACCATTCCACTGCTTGGGCACATCTTGTAGAAGAGACTTCACCTGTAATATAATAATGTAAAAATAGCACATACAAGACAAAGTATTTCACAGCCCTATCAGGAATCAGCATTTTCCTGCAAAAACCTTGTGGAAGAACCAACAAATTTGTGAACAAATATGGGATTTAATTTTTCCTCAACATATCTTTAATGTGCAGATGTTCTCAGAATTTGACTTCACAGAAACTTCTTCCTTAGGAAAAAAATAGTCATATTTCATTAAGTTTTTTTTTTAATGAAAAATTTTCGAACAGTATTATAATCCTTGCAACTAACAAGAAGTGGAAATCTGCACTGATGGTGGGACAGGCATCCCATCCCATATCCACAGCACTCATCATAGAGCATGCTAGGGCAAGTTCTTCCAGAGGGTAAGACTCTTCTAGTTTAAACAGAGATGTGAATGACCCCCTTCACTGCATCTCAGATGTGCAAGTGCACATCTCAAGATAACGCATGCATATGCTTATTACAAAATACAGAACAGGAAGCCTGTTGTTGACCTTGTTGGCATATCGCCGTATTGGGACAGAATGCTGTGGTCTGCCAAGAGATACTGCTTAGCTGCTCCTCCTCCTGCAAAACTCAGCACAGACTTAGTGAAGCATGAGCTGAATATAGTGCCCCATGGATTGAATCTAAAATGTTTGACCTCAATTTCAAGAAAAAAGTCCTGGTCTCAAGAAGGGTCTCTGTTGGCACTAGAAATGCACCGCCCTGGGCCCTCTGAGGGGCTGTTTTCTGTGGTTGCTATGCAAGTACATGAAATAGGGTAATGGTGTCAGGTCCTTCGCTTCCTCCAGAGACAGGTTATAGTGAGAACACTTCCATTTAGAAAGTAAACAAAAGCTCTTTAATGCAGCATCAATCAAGATGGGGAACCTTGGGTTCCCTATCACCCAACCATTTTTAAAATTGTTAGGTTTTTGTACTTGATTTGAATTGCTGCTGATATGAGAAAGTTGTTGGGAGGCTATATCATATTTCTGCAAGAAATATTGTCTACTTAGGGTGTGCTTGTGTCTTCTCCTCTACCCCTCACATGAGTCAATTTAAGATTACAATATCTCCCTTGATGGTTTGGGAAGCACCACTGAAACGCATGCTTGAAATCCCTCTTATTTGGCCAGTTGCCAGTGAAATTGCCAGCCAGATACTACTTTGCAAATGCACTTTGGTGATGTCCCACAGAAGAAGCCAGGCTAACACTCATTTTCGAGAGATTGTGTTCTCATTTTATTAAGCAGCAGTTTCTGACCGCTTTTGCCCAATGGCTGTGAGCAATAAAAATACGTCTCTAGATCCAATTGCAAATATTGCTCACTTCAAGGAGAGACAACAAGGAAGTTAATTTACTGCTTTCACTTCTAGGTAAATGTCTGCAGGTCTGTCGGCATGGCTATTTTAAAACCAAGCAGTAGCCCCAGGGATTACCATGCAGAGGTATGAATCACTGCCTTCAGATTAGAAAGGCAATTGCTGTTTGCACAGCAGTGAGTATGAGACATCGTTCTCTACAAATAAGGGGTGAGGGCAGCACAGAGGTGGGGATCTCCTGTGTCACCAGTGCACAGCTTCTAGCATGCTGGTGGCTCCTCTCTGCTCCCACGCATGCTCGTGGCAGCTGAGTGTGACAGACTCCTGCACATCCACAGCCCATGGAATTGGCTGAAAAAACCTCGTATAACCCTGGAGAACAACTTCATCTTTGTCAGTCTTGAGTGCCCTGCAGTAGGAAAGAGTAGTGGGAAGTGGGAGGAAAATCTCCCACTTGTTTCTGTTGAATGCTGAAAAGTTCAAGCTATTTGTGTCTCTGATGGAGTAAATTAAATCCAGTGCTTCATTGGCTCAATTCAACTTTCTGAAAAGTCAAATAAACAATGGCAGTTCAGCCATTTTAACCATTCTTTGCCCAAAGCACTGAGGCGCTAGAGAGTCACAAATGCCAAATAACATAATTTTAATTGGTATTTTTAAAAAATACTTCAAAGATATTTAAAGATTTTTTTAACTTTTACTACCCTTTCTGGCAGAGAACTGATGAACTGATTCTGCAGTACCCCAGGACCTTTATAGCTATTTGCTCTTCGTCTGCAATGCAAATCATGGTATTTTGTTCAAGGCTAAGGGACAGCACAAATCTGATCCAGATTTATTACATCTCACTCACACAGATAACGAACCAAAAGGCAGCCAAAACATCTTTGCTGATTTTGTGCTACTTCTCCCAGAAACATGAAGAGCAGACAGTTCACAAAATTCACATCTTAGAGGAGTAGAGTTCTATAAAACTGCAACATTTGGCAAATGCTTCTCTGTGCTGGAACTAGAGGATTCACTATTATCCAACCCACAGCACATTTTTTCCACCACCAGTGTTGTCAATATTATCTGTGTCAAGTAACTCACATAAAGCTGATCATGAATGTTGGCACCATGCTTCAACAGAGTTTCCACTACTTTTGCATGCCCGTACTGACAAGCAGCTAGAAGAGCAGTGCCTCCATCCTGTGAAAAAGCAAAGAATGGGTACAGTCAGGTGGGTGAGAGGGCGGGTGCTGGACTGAACAGCACCATTAAAAAAAGCAAATTTTAAGGTTTTTCAGAATTTGGCTCACAGCAGTTCTGTAGTGACTAGCTACTGAATCTTTCATAATTTGAGTACCAAGTCTTGCTATGCAAATCTTTAAACTTGGTTCTGTCACTGTAAACATTTTTTTCCTGAGCCTTTTTTCAGTGATGGAGAGGAACAAAGAAAATTCTGCTTTTTGTTCCTTGTTTTCTGCTTTGTGACTGGACTTTGTTCCCTTCACAACTCCAAGCTCCTCCATGTCTCTCCCCTTTAAAGGCAAATCCCCCTCCTCTTCCAAGCTCTTCCACCTCCTGAAGGACAGCACACCTTTCCCCTGCTCCAAAACCTACTGCTCATCTACTCTTCTTTGTCCAGCACCTCATGCCCTGTCGTGTCCTGCCTCTCATCTGTTGATTGTTGGCCTGAAGAAGGGTAGGGAGGATTCATTTTAAAGCATGCTAGCTAGCTGTGGAAGTGTGTATCAGATCGAACCCATATCCACCAGTGAAAACCGCATTACCTGTGCTGAAGATGCGACCTCTGCAGGTAGGATCAGTCCCAGGCAGTTATAGCTGCTGAACTTCACCACTAAAGGGAGACCTAGGCACATGCATCAAATTCTGCTTGTAGAGACACTCCCTTGGGAGCCATTTGAGAAAGGAAACACCTCGGTGTCATTGACAATTGACTTCAAGCCAGCTGAAACAACTGAGGTAGCAAATGTGGGGCTTCCCATCTTAAGTGCGCTGTGCCCCACTCAAAAATTACCATTATTTCTGGTACTGACATGGAGAGGAAGTTCTCATCTTCTGCCTGGGATGGCACCATGCCATTGTGCAAGGATGACATACACCCTGAGTCATCCACACCAGAGGTTTTTTCTCTCCTTCCCTTGCCCTTTCCCCTGCCCTCCTCCACAAGATAACCTATCTAAAGTATTTCAGATAAATGGTTTCCAGAGTTGTTATTAATGTGGGCAAAAGACTGTGTTTTTCCTCAGCCTTGTTCTCTGAAACAGCACAGACAAATATCCACAAGAGAAGCAACAGCTTGAATGGCCAAATGCATCTTTTATAATGGGAAATGCCAATCAAATTTATTTATCTGTGGTGCTATTTCATGCCTATAATAACCTCATAAAAACTCAAGCTCTGACATGACTGAGCTAACCCACAGACACAGTATGGCTACTCTCAAAACCCCCTATTCAGCCTTCCTCCCTATGACAGTGAAAAGCAAACAAAGCTTAAGTGTCAGCGAAGTTACAGATGTGAAGCTGTTATGTGACAATCTAAGAATTGCATATTAATGCAGGATTATTTGAGTAGATGTAGTGTGCAATCAGGTCAGTGGAATTCAGTTACTCTATAGCTACAATGAGTCATTAGAGTTTCCTGTCAAATTAAACTTGCCCTAAACTAATAGGAACTGCTGGAACAAAACACAAAAGCAACCACAACGGTTCTTTGGATTAAAAAACCATCTTATACATACTTAAAAGACAATGCCAAAAGCTAACAGCTTTGTGAAACCTGTTTCCTGTCTCCAACCAGCTGACAGCCACTTTGCTCAAGTACTGAATTACCAGATCAAAGGGCTACAAACAAAAATCATACATTTT
>NW_010392671.1:11424-14585 GCF_000710305.1 Buceros rhinoceros silvestris
AGACTCGTTCCCTGAAGTAAATGGGGAGAGAATGATTAGTGAGTTAAGAGAGAAGCTTTGCTATCCGGATTGGAGGTTCCTTGTGGAGAGGTAGGGAAGGATGAGCTATAGGAAGCTGAAAAATATTGAGGTTCCCCATGCGGAAGGTAAATAGACATGCTCAGTTCTCTGCATATGGGAATAGTTTGTTTATTGCTTTATGGCCTGCTTCTTGTTGTCTAAAATTCTTGCGTTCTCAACAAACTCTGTTCTCTGGAGAATATTATTTGGTTATTAATATAATTGCTGGAGGGAATCAAATAGCAGGTCCCAAATAAAAAGCAGGCCTGCAAAGCTAACCACGGTTCTCATGGCAGAGCTGACACCCAGCGTTTGGTGTACAGCTGTGTGATCCCACTTTGGGAGATGTTGCAGCTTGAGGTTTAAGAAGGTTTAACACTTCTTGCAGGTTATGTCTGAGTGTCTCAAATGGGGATCCTGACCAAGTGTTTGACTGAATCCAGTGAACGGTTTTAGACAGATACATTTTTTGAAAGAGTAACACATTTGTATCTTTCAGGGACCAAGTTCCCTAGATCACCCTGAGCAGAGTCCAGGGATGAGAAAAAAGCAGTGGGTGGTCCCCAGTTCCAGCTGTCCACCTGAATCAAATATTTACTGGGTCAGAAAGAGCTGAGTAGCAACTCCTTGGCTCATAGATTTGATCCCTGATCAGGAGGATAACTGGGCTCTAAGACTCTAAGGCATGCTCCACTGCACGTCTCCTATGAAGCTGAGTACGTTCAACAGAAGAGACGGGGATTCATTTGCGTGCTCTGAGTGGGGGTACCACTGAGATAAACAGAGATAGAGTTTGGTGTAAGAAAGAGAAATTTGGGCCGGGAATCTTTTCCACCGACCATGCAGTAAGACAGCACTCAGTTAAATCATGGAACTGTCAGAGACAAGGACCATGGTTTCTTCAGAGGAGAAAACCTCATCCCCCTTTCATCCCTATGGAGCTTCCATCTTGCTTTCTCTTACGCTTTACCCCAGCAAGCTCTGGCTGGAGACTCCAGTGTTTTAGAGGCCATAGGGAAGGAAGGCAGATGAGTTATGAAAAAAAGAAGTAAATGATGGAGTTTTAACACCCCTTTCAGCCGTGTGATTCCCTCTTTCCTTTTTGGTTTCAGCTGAGACAAGTAAAAAGCTGAAGCAGCATCTTTGATATTGGTAAGCCTCTTGGAAACTCTAAGCAAGGCAGTAAGTGGGAGCAGGGGCGTGTGAGCAACCACAAAGGCAGTTCGAGGGCTACAGCAGGTGGGAGGCCATTGGAGCAGCTGAGAGAAGGCACAGCACCTTGACTTTATTTCTTACTCATATCCTGTTTTCCTGACACAGTCTAGCTTCTCTTGATCCTTCCAGCTCAGAAAGAAGCCAGTTCCCTCAGCCACCTCCGCAATTCATCCTCTGAAACCATTTTTCTTATTCCCAGAGTCTGCCCTCCCTACTGGCAGCACATAGAGCAGCTGCCAATCTCCCACATAAGCATTTGGAACAGCAGCACCTGGTAAGACCAGGCTGTCTGGTATAGACCTCCCTGCCTATTTGCCTACTTCTTCCTTCACCTCTGACATCATCGCCCAAAAATAGTTTAGAATTATACGGTATTTTATCATCTCTGAAATATGCTATAAGGGAAGGGAACTGATCTTCTGCAATCACTAAAGCCGAAAAATAGCCTCTGACATACCGTTCAACATGCAGTGTTGCTTCAGAAAACATGCCACCGTGCAAACCCTTTAAGAACCCACATGATTACAACACATCTCAGAGTAAGAAAAGAGAACATGCTTCAATTTATGATGCATACTTCTAGGGATGTCAGACTGGGATAATGCAGAATAATATTATTGATTACTGTGTATTTTATAATAAATATATGTAACAACCTTCAACAGTACTATTTAGCCTCTTTACAACATCAGTAATTATTGCTAGTTACTTTACTACACTGTTTTAGAACATTTGCTTTGCCGTAGTGACTATCGACTCTAATGACAAAAGGGGTAACAAGAACTGAATGCCTATAATAAGAATATAGTAGATATTAATATCTATATCAAGAATTGAATGTCTGTATTATCCTCCTCTCATATTTGAGTAACATATGAACTCTCTCATATATGAGTAACAAATGTAGTAATTAAAATTTACAGAGAGGTACATGAAAAGGAAGATATTGGGCTTTGCATTTCCTTGATTTAAAGTCTCTGTTTCCTAGGATACATTCAATTTGTTTTCTTATTTCAATTCCACGTTTTCATTTATAAGAAAAAGTTCTTTGTAAATTGATTAATTTTGCAGTGTCCATTAAAAACAGCCAGGATCAGCCATATCTTGTCCAGCACTTCTTCCAGAAAAGGATTTTTTTTGTCATATATATTGTTTCTGGGGCTTGGGGGAATGAAAGACCCTGCTGTCTTAGTTGCCTGTTAACAGAACGACGGTCTGATAGAATAATTCCAAGCCACAAAAACTTCATTGTTAAATCAGAAAATTGAACTCATAGAAAAACACACTACATGGACAATGAGAGATGCACAAGGTCAATGCAGTACGTCCTTAATGGTACCTCCTGCTCAGGTACACACTGCTGCACAAACTACAACTTGGTTTTCCATCCAGCCTTAGTCTAAAAATTCAGTGGATTACCAAAACCCAGTCTGGAAGCTGTAAGCATTTGGATTCCTGTGTCTGGATCCTTGTTTCAGAAGAGCTGCGCTCCCTGGGGTCTGCCATCTGTGCTTTTGGCACAGACTGTAAGAAGATTTTGAAAAAGGACCTGCCTGAACTCATAGACAGACAAATAGGAATTTAGGGAGGACTAAAGCCATTATACTCTTATGTATCCTATGATGGTATGCAGAGACAACCCAATGTGATGAAATTTCAGACTATACAAGTGAAGTACATATACACCTAAAATGGGATCCTACCTAACGTGTACTAAAAGACCCTTTGTTCTTGCATTGGAGGATGTCTAAACCTGACAAGAACTTTGATCAACTTACGCCATTAAGTCTAGGTGGTAAAAACAAGTTAATATTTTCACAATATGCTGCATTACTTGTATTACTCAGAAAATGTTCAAATGAGGAAATCCTTTTATTACCTTCCTG
>NW_010392671.1:14669-22274 GCF_000710305.1 Buceros rhinoceros silvestris
GACATGTCATGATTCATGCGAATAGGAAAAAAAGTCTTGATTATCAGAATGTATCAGCATGCAAAAATAGACCCATCTTACTTTATTCTTAAATTCAGTGGAGGCTCCAAATTCAAAGAGAAACTTCACTACATCATTGTGGCCTTGCTGTGCAGCAAAGAACAGAGAAGTCGCACCTGACTGTAAGGAAATAATGGATTAAAAACCCCCAAACACATAACACACTTGATTGAAGTTTGTACAGTTCAAATCAAAAAGCACTGAGCACAATCAGTTGAATATCAGCTGAAAAGACATGATAGTTTTGAGGACTCCAGAGGACATCAGGTATGTCAGTTAGGTCATGTTTTCTTTCCATTGCACTGAAAAGTCTGTCCAACATCATACACTGAGGTAAAATCCAAGTTTCAAAGGTGCTTCTGGGCAGAGTTTCTAATACCGACCTCTTAGGATTTGCTCACTTCTACCCAGTCACCAGCTAGGGAAAGCAAACCCAGAGCATGAGAAGAACAAAGGAACAGACAGTATGAAAACAACCCCTATTCCACCTGCTGCTACAACCTGAGACAAATGGGAGCATGAGATCGATTTGGACCAGGGTGTGGAAAAACCAAGAATGCATTAATTTGGTACAACAGAGCTCCACCTTCCTTGACTCTCCACTGACATCATGTGAGTGCTGTTGGTGTAAGTCATCCTTGTTTCTTGGAGCAGAGCTCCCCATCCAGCCAAGCAGCCTCCAACCAACTAGAACAAGCCCTGCAACTCCTGCTTTTCTTTAACCTCACCGCAGAAGTGAAACCCCATGTTTTACATAAAGCACAGTTGCATAAAATACCGTCATTAACATGTGCACAAAAATAATTTATAAGATTTTAATGGCTGGGCAGAATGGGAAGGGAAGGGAAGGGAAGACAGACTTCCCTGACTTTGGTCTCTCTCATCCCATGTAGAAGGTGCAGGAAAAGGAAGCTACACATAAAATTCACTCCAGTGCCCAAAGCCTTCACACTAGCACATGGCTCCTTAAAACCATTTCAGATCGCCCTCTCCCAGACACATTTAGGGGGTCTCACTTCCTCAAGCTTCACAACTTCAGAGTACAAGAGCACTGGTTTGAGTATGTGGATTTAGTTTCAGAACAGTGCTATGGGTTTTTAGGGCTTAAACTTAATCTGTTTTCTGTCCTCTCTGCAACAGAGTGATTTTGGAGGATTTCAGTGCTTCTGTTTTTGTTGGCTTGCTGAATCAGTATGTCCTGAATGATACTCAAGAGCAACTACATAAAACTGTTCTCAACTTCTCCTTTTGTTGCTGCTTTTCAAGGAATGTTTACCTAAGGGAAGGACATGTTTAAATACATGTTTTGTAGGAACAGGACCCCACTGAAAGACACTGACAATCATGGTCAGAGCAAGTTTAGGCCAGTAAGTGCAAAGACACTTATATCATCAAACCTGGCATTCACTGACTCAGTAACTTGCAAATGTCAGCATGAGATTAATGGTCTAGTTCCAGGTAACCAAGGAAAATGAGAAACATTTGCTTGTATTGTTAAAGTGATGAGCATACTCCTGTCCTGCACTGCTTGTTGCCACTCCATGTTACTGCATGCCCTCTTTAAACTTCTCTTGGGACCAGTACAACTGTCCTCACCCCAGGGCAATTCTGCTCTCCGTGTAGCCAGCACAGGGACCAAAGCGGCTGCAGGTACTCTTTACAACCACTTGCATGGAGTATGAGGGGAAGGCACTTTCCCAAAACCAGCCACTGATATCCCTTCCACAAACAAGCATGTCACAGTGCAAGAGATGCCCTGAATGCAACCCGGGATGCAGGGAAGGCTACAGGTGATTAATCTGCGTGATTGTTAGGGATGAGTTGGCTCAGACTAAGAGGCAGAAACTCCAAAACATACCAAGTCAAAATAATCCCTGGTCTAGCAATGGCACCCACTCCATTTTAACGACCAGACTCCACAAATCAAAAGGTAAAGGACTTCTCCTTATCATTTATCCCATCCACAGAGCTGTAAATTACTGTGCCAATAAGTAAAACTGCAGATGCATAAATACTGTAACCCTGGGAGTTACATCTCAGATATAACTGCCCCTCACCAACCAGCTGTGCTGGAAATGTGTGATGAATTATTTAGAAATGTACCTCTGGCATCTCATTTTCTATTATAAATTCCAGACATCTGATTCCTTGATGTCCTCAGGAAAGTAGATCCTATTTATACATGCACTACACAGCAAGTGACAAAGAAGCAATTGGCGAAAATCAAGAGACAACACTCTTTTATTATTTGTAATAAACCAATGGTCACTTAATCAATCCCTGTTTGAATCCAGAACTTCTCCTACCTCTCTCTGCAGATTGATATCTGCTCCTTGCAACACCAATTCCCGTACACAATCTATGTGGCCATAGTAAGATGCTACCATCAGAGCTGTTGTGCCAAGCTGGGAGTAAGGAAAAACAAGTCAGTACCTTCAACAGCTCCTCCAGCAATGATTCAGTCTGTCTGGAAGAGAAAACACTTCTTCTGAAAAGCTGAAAGATGCTTATGATCACTGAAAAACTTGCTATTATTTAAAACATACCTTTGAGAGTATTTTGAAAATGAGCAATTACCAGGTGTTAAAGCAAAAACATTACAGACTTGCCTGCAGTGCTAAAGCCTGACTGTTCAACAAATATATATGCAATGACTTTGCCTTACTGTCCCAAAACATCTGTACCAAGAATAACACTAATGTTTTTGGTTTATACACAGCATTTGTATCAGAGAATCCCAAAGATCTTTGCATCATTTCCAGAAAAATAACCTTAGACACAGGAGCTGAGTGACTTAGCTGAGTCACTTAATTCTGAGTCACAGCCAGGAGTAAGGTCTGGGTAATCAGAATACTAATTCCCTATCCGAACAATGAGAGCAAACTCGCTCTGTGATTCTTCACATTATATAGGAGAATTTTCCATACCAGAACTATGCATTAAAGTTCCCTCAGTACACCATAAGGTCACTGCTACAGTGAACCAAATAAAATTTAGAACCAATTGTATGTGTGTGGTATATAGAGAACACACGGAAACCACATGCATGAGGATGAAACTCATCCTTCTAAAATATTCACAAACACCAGTTCAGTTTAAAGGAATGTGCAACATCACAGAAAAGAAGCATGCAGCCTTAATCGTACAAAAATATTTTAGCATAGAAAACGTGTATGCCTGATATAATTAATGAGTCAGGATATTTTACAATGCATTGGAAAAATTCTTGACCAATGTTAGCCTTTTTCTGATAAAAAAAGAGCTGTAGTGGGCCATATTTCTTTACGTCAATCCCCTTTATGCCCTGATCTGAACACCCTCCTCTCCCTGTCAGAATGACTCTCACAGCTTCAGCTCCAGAAGTACCACAGAACAAACACTTGCTTACAGGACAAAAAGGAAATGAAAATGAAAAGATAAGTCAATGGGCTTAGAAAATCTCTTGCACTTTGAAAGTATTCAAAGTGAGAGAAACTGTGGCAGGTTCATGTTTCAGCTGGAAGTGGCACTAATCCTGTACAAGATGGGCAGTAAGTTACTCCCAACACCAATCAAAAGAAACCTGGGAACTTCTCAGCCTCAGTTTTCCCCTCCTTTTTGCCATAGCTTAGTACAATCAAGTATCTCTCCACATGTTCTAGGCAGAATAGCAAAAAATACCTATTAACTGTGTTTTCAACAAATTTCAAATCTCAAAACTAATTTCAACCCATGCCAGCTGCGGTAAGGAAACCCCCATGAAATCTGTCTGTCACATGTCTGGGCTCCTCTTTGCTTGGCAATCTTACTGTGCCTTCCTGCTGGTGCCAAGCCCAGGAGATACTGGGGTGGGTGAGGAAGAAGTCAGGAGGCCAGCAGTTCTTCTAATCATGAGGAGCTCTGCTAGCTGACAGAATCATTGCTACCTGGGCTTAGTTCAGTCAGTTCATCACCGTGATCTATTACTACAATGACATTTCCTTGCAAAGAGAAGCCTGAGGTGCTAGGATCTGTGTTTTTAATGCCAGAGCCACAAATAACTGTGTAAGGCACAGTTTTGAGTGCTGGCAAATTCCTAACCCCTTGCCACTGATGTAAATCATCACATTACTTTATCTTGCATTTCAAACTATCTTCCTATCAAAAGAAGGTTTTAAATCATCCACAAGTGCCATAAGACTCTCAAATGTCTTGTGTTAGATCCCTGCCACACCCTTGGTGCAGTGAGCTATGGAAAACGACCTAAAACTGGTGTCATGTGTGTAGGTGCATTGTATGCATACGCTGTCTTTGCAGTCCACATCTACTCGTCCACTGTTCAGCAGCAGCTGAAGGAGAGCCAAGTTTCCTTTTCTTGCAGCCCAAAATGCAGCATTGGCAAGTGGTGTTTCTTTCTGGTGGAAAAAACAAAACAAAACAAAACCATAAATAAAACACTTTGGAAGATATACTGGATAGACACACACAGGCAAACCCTGCATTCAAGCCAGGCATGTTTCAGCCTAGCGTGCTGTTCTTTCAAAACCAGAGCATGGAAGGGAAGCTAATTTAAGTTCTTTGTGCAATTGAAGAGATCACTCCCTGCGCTACTTCATGTTGCTTCAGGTCTTCCCTGTGTCCATGGCAGCCTATGAGTCTTAGCTTACTCTGTAACTAGAGACAACCATGCCAGTCCAGATCCCCAGGGAAACATCACAGAAAACAATGTGCTAACTGGTACCTGTATTGTCTGCTTCTGCAGTAGGGCTGGGCACAGTTAGAGGCTGAATCATCCTTCTGACATGTCCTGCTGCAGGACATCCTCCTGGGTTTCAGGTTCTTTTCTGCATATAAAGTCCCAATACAACTGAAGTATTGCTGATGCGTTTCCCTTACTCTTTGGTCTGCCTCCTGCAGAGAGTGTTAGAACTAACACCCTGTAACTGTGGGCACATGAGATATCTATCTCCTGGGTGATATTAGAAAAAACAGGCCAAAATCTTGCTTTCTGACTTACAGAATTATTTATGAGGTATGAAAGGCAAAATTGGGAAACACTGAAATCTAGGTAACACAGGCCACTGCTAAACAAATTGGTAGTAATATAATACTCTTTCGAGGCTTTCTTAGTCCTAGACACAGTGCCACAGCGTGACTTCTCCTGACTAAGAGGAAATTATCTCTGCCCAGTATCAGAAGAGGACTTCAGAAGAAGACACAGACTTCGCTCCTAACCTCCTTTCTGATTCACGCAGGCAGCTGCCAAAATGTTGCCCTGGTCCGTAAGCACTATGGTGGGCGGAGTGCAGAGGAGAAACAATGCTGCGATGGCAATGGTACGTAGCCCAGAGCAGGCTCATGCCGTTGGTTTTTTAATAAGGCCCCAAACAACCAACAGTTCAGTAAAGCGTCGTTTCTCTGATTGTCATCTCAGACCAAAACTATGTCAAAAATATCCAGGGACCTTACTCTCCAGTGAATCCTGCCTTCAGGATAAACCACAGAGAGTGCAGAGTGGATATAAATGTCAATCATTCTGCTTCAGAAAATGTAATATGCGATTCTGCATGTCTAAATGTCAGTGCACACCAGTAATGTGGTAGAGAATCAGGACTGAATGGTTTTCTGGTTGATTCTTAAAATGCACACATAGAGCAGAGCTTAAATTGCTTCCTTCACTGACATGCAGGTAATAAACTTTGCAGAAACCAGCAGACACAAGACCAGTCCTGTGTAAATTTGTCCCATATCCATCATATCGAGCATTTCCCATGGGTTTCATTTGTAATATTCACAGGTTGGAAAATTGACAGCTGTTTGAGACAAGAGAAGTATCAACCATTCAATAAATTATAAGACACTTCCTATAAATTGATAGTGATATTTCTTGTACCCGCACACATAAGGGCAGGAGTCTGAAAAATTTAGCAGCACAACAGGCAAAATTCTGATCTTCCTTTCACAGCTAATACATTTTCCCTGGTGAATCTGTAGATAATGTCCATCAAAGCAGAGCTAGCAGTTTATACCCTTCTTGCTGGCAACGCAGTAGTGTTTTCCTGTCTTAATCCTTACAACCACTAAAATTTTATGTAAAAGCAAACAATTGCCCTAAACACACAGTGGCCCACGTTGCCCTTTTTGCTCTGATTTATTTTATAGAGCTAGAGCTGGTAGTTAGGAATATTGCCTTATCGTCCTTACTATTACGATATTCAGTGGAAAGCTATTGCAAAAGAATGATATTTAGACCTTACAGATTGGGAAATCCAATCTTTACCTTTTATTGCCTCACAAGGAAAGGCTTATTTCATCCAGCCCGGGTTTCAGTATGAGGACACAGTAGCAATGTGACTGCATTTTATTACGCCTACCATACAATGCCTCTACTGACCAGGTAGGGAGGAACCAGAGTCAAGAGTCAATATTCAGAAACTCTTTACCTGCCTTCATCAGTTTGCATGAGGAGAGAGGAGAACTAAGCTGCCAGGGTTACACTAGTCTGAAAGTAGAAGTCCAAAGTCTTTAGCCTTATGAGTCATAAATTTCTACCTCTTTTCCCCCCCTGTAATTCCTACAGTAACTCTCCAGAAAAGTTGTCCTCATACTTTGGATCAGATCCACAGAAGGGAAGAATTCTGCAGTGCATCAAGGACACAAAATCAAGTTTTTCCAGTGGTGCTTTTGATCCAGTTCGGAATGGGTGCTATCAGTACTTGTACTTTCCCTCGTGCTCCCGTGTTGCTGGGGATTCTTTGTATACAGCACACTCAGACCGTCAACCTTGTAGTGACTAGATAAAAAAGCAAACACAACTCTGATGTATTTTACCTGCTAAAATGAATGGAATGTGCAAAGTCATTCAGATGATCTGGGCACCCTACAAGGACAGCCTCAAGGAGCACCACATGGCAGTCTGCTTTCAAACCAAGGATTTATACCTCTGTGCTCCTCATTTTCAGGTGATATCAGAAATACTGAAATCACTGGTAGGCAAAATGTAAGACATACTTCAGCATCAATAATCTGATCAATGGAATAATTTTTGAGCAATAACTGGGTTTTAAACTGCAGGATGTGACATAAGCCTTGACTGCTGTTTTTCAGTTATGAATCCTGTCCCAACAGTTGATTCTTAGGGAGAGGTAAGGTTGAATTTCAAGAGATAAACTGGATACAATTTTCCTGTAATGCTTATTACAAGAAGCTAGTCTGCTCCTAAAATCTTCTTAAAGTAAACAATTGATCCTCAGCTTTGACAGTCTGGGAACAGAATGTAATAAATGTTTGAAAAAGTGATTAGCTAATAGCTTTGGTGAAAAAGACATGTTTCATTATGTCATTTGCTCCAGCATCAGCAACTTTCAGGATCCAATTTCCCTCACTGCATCAAGATCTCTAAAGCATTATTTCACACTCTGGCTGTGCTATTCATTTTAATTGTTCATAAGCTTTTACAAGCACCCAAAGATGAAAAGCTGGCATTATATTCATGCTGTATTGACATCAAGCAAAAAATACTTACTCAAAAATGGCCTAGAGGAAAATAGATGTTATAAATCTGACAAGACCACCTCTGTGCAGGAA
>NW_010392671.1:22361-24107 GCF_000710305.1 Buceros rhinoceros silvestris
TGCAGAAAAAAAATGTGATAAAGTATCTGTATGTGTCATCTTAGGAATATTGAAGAAATAAGTATCATTACAATGCTGCAATCAGCAGATCTTGCTCCCTGCCACCTTTGGCTTGCTGTTTGCAGTGAAGAGGCAGGTCACAATGGGGCAACAGCTGAGAAGGAAGAGTGCAGTTCTTAAACAGTGATTCTGAAGATGAAAGAAAAGAGGCAATAGTCAAAAAGAAAGAAAAGCCATGAGAAAAAGAACATTAGCCTGATGGCTTGTTCACTGTACTGTCAAAATGCAAGAAAATCATGGACTTTCTCAGTCCTAAGGGCAAGGAGGAACTGAGTAAAAAGTTTTAAGAACTGGAAATCAGGATCAAGCATGGTACAATGGAAAATGTTATTTGGACTTTATAGGAAAGTGAGAGGACTTTGTTAGATAGCAATACATCCTACATAAAAGACCTTAATAAAAAAAGAAAGGTAGTTCAAGATATAAATGTAAGTAATACAAAAAGCTGGTAAAAGAAGAGAGGATATTCATGTGTATAGACAGCGAGAAAGAAAGAAAGATAAATGGTACCTCATGGGTAGGTAGGATAAGAAGATTAAAAACGTTAATAGACAGTGGCAAGCAGAGACAGTAGGAGTCTAAGGTAAGTACACAGTCTTCTGAGAGAAAGAGAAAATGCCAAACAAAAAGACACAGAAAAGAGAGAGAGCAGAGGGAGAGGGAGCAGGCAGTGAGCTACCTCGAACAGCAGTACTTGAGGGAAGAGAAAGTGAGAAACAGGGCACAGAAAAGGAGCTGATAGGGACAGAAGAGAAGACTTGGAAGGACAAGGTAAAAAATTAAGGAGGCCAGAAAGGAGAGGCGACAAGAAGGGCTGGCACCACCAGAAACATGGGGCTAGCATCCATTAGGGTGGATGCTTGTGAGAGGTGAAGGTGGGAAAAAACTCAGAGACAGAATGGAGAGATGGAAGAGACTATGAAAAAAAGAGCAAGTATGAGATCAAAGCAGGACAAAAAAGAGGATGACCACAGAAGTTTCATCACCCAGTGTAAGGCTGAGCTGCACTGTGAGCAAAGGCTTTAAATGCAGGTGGAAACCACCTGCCCGCACCATTGAACCGACATGGTGCCACAGCGGCATTAGCACTCCCGGGATGCAGCACATTGACAGTCATGAGAGGCAAGTACAGGGAACAATCCATTCAATGAAGAAATGCAACATAAGCAACATGGCAAAGCACTGGCACAGAGCTGGTCATCAATAAGAGAAGGGCAAGCAGAGCATCCAGCACGTGCATAACCAGAGGGAAGATGTACATCTGGCACAAATATATCTGCTAGCAGCAGTAAATTGCTGCTTGTCCCCCTCTTTGCCAAGTGATCTCATTAAACCTCACTTCAGATTAAAAAACTTATTTCAGGCAATCTTTTGAAAATTACTGCTCTTGCACGGGTTTGGATGGAAGAAGCACAGAAAGTGATGGGAATCACAGACAGAAAAGGGACTGAACCAGCCTGGCTTCAGTGGCCACCACAGCCTGAAACAAAGAGCTGTCTCGGAACTGTTACACAACCAGCACTAGCAGAGATGATGGGAAAAGTGAAGAGGAGGCTCCCGACTGCACCAAAACCCACAGCGCTGAGCCCGGCCACCCTAAAGCCACCCTAAAGCTCCACGGATGCTCCCGGCTTATGTAACACTAAGGACGCACCCTCGGGGGGATGCCGACTGGGGAAAGCACCC
>NW_010392672.1:0-256 GCF_000710305.1 Buceros rhinoceros silvestris
GGAGTGGTTCAAGTCCCGCAAGCGACTAGCGCAGCGTTTCTGTTAAAGTCACTTTCAAAATGAAAATCCCTTGATGGGCAACGGAGTCTTAACGGCACCGGTTTGAAGTGTTTATTTTCAGCTAACAGCTTAAAAACATATATATATATATATATATACACATATGGGAACAATCATTCTTCAGTGCTCTTTAAGATTTTTTTTTTTCCTTTGTGGCTTTTTCCTTAACCTTGAAACCGCACTTCACAAATTGTAT
>NW_010392672.1:372-1482 GCF_000710305.1 Buceros rhinoceros silvestris
GTGGCTTGTTCCTTACCGTTGACACCGTACTTCACAAATTGTATTTCACTATGTTTCCTGAGCGTGCGAGAACTGATTGCTCGCACAAAAACCTCGGGGGAATAATACAGCATAATTTAAGGGGGTAACTGTGCCTTCGGAACTGTACCACAGAGCTGGCCAAGGAAATGCATAAACAACAATCTAGTACCCCAGAACAGCAGCGAATCTTTCTCCCTACAGCACTCCACAGCGTGTTGCGGTTTTGACGTGAGGGTAGTCTGTAATGTACCGTTCTCTATTCATGAAGGCTTTTTGCAGTATTTGCGCTAAAGAAGTTGTAAAGATTTTTGCTCTCTGAGCCAGGGGTTTCAGGGAGAGGCAAGTTTGGGCTCTGATTCTGTGACCACTAATAGAGTGAGTGCTTGCTATTGATCAGGACTTCTAGGATAAATTGGTCATAACTTTTGGAAAAATAGGGACAAAGTCCTTGCTTAAGGATCAAGCAAACGAAAACTGAAAACTCCTTCTAATAAAAAATAAATCTAATGAAAAAGCAAGGAACCTATATAACATGCTGGGTACGGCTCATTTTCAGGGGTCAGACTTGGGTCGAAAATTAGCAGAAATACACCCGGTATGTATTTGTAGGACGCGGTATCAAAAACCTGGTCATACTGAAATGAGCTGTGTTAGTATATTTGATGTATGAAGTTCCCTCAGCACCTGAGAGAGGAAAGCTTTCTGTGCTTTGCAACATGCCTTCAGGGGAGTTATTTTTAAATTTAAAACATGCTTCAAAGTACGTAAAATGCCTTTTATTTCTACTTTGTTAAGATTTTGTACACTGTTTTCCAGTGTTTCAGTTGCTCCTGTAATTTAATTAGGGGGCTGTGCATGTTTGCCGTATTGTTGCTGACACAAATGACATGGTGAACCACTGAAAACAGAGAAAAAAGCTGGGCGAGTGGTTGCAGTAAGCTCAGAGGTCAGGGCTAATTTCTGGCATGATTTTGTATTTTTCTAGACATTGCCTGCTTCTTGTTGTTTAGAAGTTGGCATATTGGAATTTGCATATTATATAAATATGCAAATAATTCGTTGACTGTTCAGATAAGAGTATTACACATT
>NW_010392672.1:1566-3626 GCF_000710305.1 Buceros rhinoceros silvestris
CTGCTGAGGAGACGGAGGGGATGACACAGCTGCGTCAGCTTGGTTCTTTACCTGACCTAAACTGGCACAGGTAGGCACATTTCCCGCTAGCTGGGGATCCGTGGTATTCACAGGTGTATGTGCTATTAAGGTCCTGGGATTTAATTTACTCATACTGCAAAGAGAGTTTTGATGAATAAACCCCACAGGGGTGGGGGTGGGGGGAAGTCTATGGCTGAACAACTGGTGTCAGCTTTTTTTATTGTGTCTTAAATCCTGGTTTAGCTTAGCTTTCTAAATTACTTTTGAGAAACAGATCATCAACACGGCTGGAGCTCAGTGACACAAGATGCTACAGATCCAAATAGCTTCGTAGGATTTTTAAAAGGATTATGTAGCTACATGGATAATAAAAAGCAAAGTGCTGGTAATACAGGCGTGTATAACAGGCGGATATAAATACTTCAGGGTGTAAACCAACGACCAGATTCACATTGATGGAAACGGTGTCTTCTGGTGCAGGATTTTTCATAACTGTCTGCTGTGAGGCTACTTGTTGTCCCTTACTTTGAGTCATCTGGGACTCATATCTGTCTCAAGCAGAACACTGAAATACATAAACCACTCTTATTTTTGCCAATATTTATATATTTTTTCCTTTTTGAATATCATAAGTTATCACATTCCCTGCTTCATTCAAGGTCTGTTCCCCATTAAAGTAAAGGGGAGTCTTTCCAGCATCTCTGACAGACATTGGATCACGCCCCAAAGGAATTGTGCACTGTATTTCAAGCAATGCCAAAGAACGAATAAAAGTGGAATCTGATCAGATCTGTTTTTCTTGGTGATAAAAGTTATTGTGGTTTGCACAATTGCTACATAACACGACATTTTGCATCTGATGTCTGTTCTGTGTGTGTTAGAGAAGCAGATTTTTTTCTTCCACATTTGTTTTTTTCGTGCCAATATATCATATATAGGTAGCTGCTCAGAGAAAGAGTAGATCAGTTAACACAACAAGGAAACCATAACTGCTGCTTATTGCAACGGGGATTCAAGAATGGTTTACTCCTGGGACTAGATGAGGACTCGACAGCAAAGTGCAACTCCTAGTTTCTGCTTCTGACCCCGGGATTTGACTTATCTGAATTTACAGGTTTCTAGGCGATAAGTCAGAGTTTGCTTCATGGGAGCAGGTTAAGGATGTTGTTTGTAATGCTCCAAGAGTCACCACTGAATGGTGACTTTCCATATACGAGAGGAAAGAGTTCATGTAAAGTACACTGTAATAACAGCTCAGTGAATTTTTTCTTCTCTTGAGTATTTTTAGTGGCATAAAAACTTTTGCTGTTTGAACGAGTTGAACACTTGAAACTCATTTGTTATTTTGTTGGGGCTTTTTTCCAAGTCATGTCGGAGCCTCTGAAACTCAGTTATAGAAACCTTTCTCTCCATGATTTCTGCTGAACTTGAATTGTATTACAATTTGGTGATGTAACTGTAGATTGTAGGCTAAGGAATTTGTTTAACTTTAGACCGTTATAATTGTGAGTTTCCTCTCTGCCCCCCTAATTCTGTTTGAGTTTTTCACTCATGGTAAAGTTTATCAGGCTTGTGCATCCTGACTGTTCCCTGTGAACACAATGTCACAGCCCTGAAATAATGAAAACCTGTTCTGTAAACCTTACCTCACCCTCTTGAAAAAAAGAGATATGGGCATGTAACGTCACGAATGGGAATGCCGTCCTGGACATTGCTGGACCACAGAATAAAAAGACCAGAGTGTCATGTGACAAAATCATTAAGATCCTCAAAATTCTGTTTGTGCACAAGATCTCAGGCTAGTTCACGTGCCAGCATGAACTTCTCCTCTGGAATCCTGCCTGACTTCCCAGAGGCTGCTCTGAGGAATAAAGGCAGGCTGGCAGCTCTCACCTCTCGGAGCAGGAGAGCTGTATTATGGCCAGAGCAGGAAAGGAGAGCACTCTTTAATCATCTGCCAGGTGCCTGGGGGACTGTGGCAATGCTGAAATGCAGCTTTGAAGTGCTGCTTCAGTTGAATCAGAAAGAATAAAAGGGAA
>NW_010392672.1:3788-12695 GCF_000710305.1 Buceros rhinoceros silvestris
TTAGAGAGACATGAGCTGGCTGAGCTTGGATTAGCACTCCTTCTGAACGTGAGGTGACTTCACATTTCATGGCCAGGTCTATAGATTAAACAGACAGTTACCCAAATACTTCAGTCTTTTCCAGTGCTAAGCAGTTTTGTCCAACCTATTTTGGTCACTCAGCAACTTCTTTCAGTAAGCCAGAATACCCATTCCATATTATTTTAACTATCAGAAATCTTCTTCAATACCAACACAAAAAACTAATAGCAAAGAGCAAAATCTTGTTCCCCTTCCCCAGCCCAAACACAGCAACTGCAGAGGAGCAGGGGAACTGTTGTGTTTCTGATGCAGAAATTCAGGGCCAGGTGTGACGTTCAGTCTCTCCCGATGGAGGCAGAAAAGGTTCAGGTTTTGTCTCTTAAATGGGTGGCCCCCTGCATCTGCCATCCCCTGCTCCCATGCAGCAAGTGGCACAAAGCTCTGGGACTGCTCTACTGACCGCACAGGGACTGGGAGAACCCACAGCCCTGAGGAGACTGAGAGCTTTGGTGGTGCGCAGACCTGGGCAGTCTGTGAGTCTGTTGCTTTTCTCCACTCAAACCCCCACCCTCAAACCCTCAGCTTCCCAGCCTGGAGCCAGGGGTGCCAGGAAGCCATGGGCTGGCTCTGGGGTGGTAGGATCCATAGCATTGCCTGCTCAAAACAGAAAGGGCTGTATCTTCCTGTAGAAAGGATGACATAAGCGCACATCTGAGGCCAGCCAGTCTCTCCCTTGCCATAACATAACTGTTCTTTGTCTGTTCCCCAGAGCTTTACTAGTACATAATTTCCAGATTATCACTTCCATCTTGTGAATATGGAGATGCCACTATAGTAGAGCTCATCCTCAGGAGAAAATATTATACATTTTAAATTGCTCTCCTTGTCTTTTCCCTGCAGATATATTTTGTGCTAACAGGGAATCCAATCTTCAGCACAAACTCGGGAACAACATGGTGAACTATAATAATTATTGGACCTGTTAGGTCTATAGTGGAAATAAATCTGCTGTGAACCAACATTTTCCCTCTTATGATTCACTGAGAGAGAGTAACCCTTCTGCTGTCAATGAATTAATTTGCTAAGAGAAGCTGGAGTTCATAGATAAATCTTGAGATTATTTCTCATTTACATATTAGCTTAGCATTTATGTGCTCTTCTATTTGTGTGATACTCCTGGGGACAATCCAGGAAACAATATGAATCATCTAGGATGTAAAAATTAGGCTACAATAGAAGGGGGAAAAAGAATAACTTTTTTTAAAAAAAAAAATTAAATTCTATTCAGTAGTCTTTGTGAATAATTATCTAGCACTGTATGCATAGTATTCCAGAGTCAGTTTTGCAGCTGTCTGATGCTGGAACATACTTGAGGAAAGCTTTCTGTGCTGCGACTCATTCAGAATGCAAGTTATCTCAAGGACTGCTGGTGGTGGCTTGTGTGATACTGTGGCTCAGCCATGGATTGGTTTTTTTCTTATTATTTATGGGAAAGAAACCAGGTCAGAGGCATAACTGAAAGCAGGACCAGTGTACTTCCTATTTCCTGTGGAGTCCCCAGAGCTCTAGTTTGAAACCATTACTGTTGTTAATTAATGATTTGCCAGCTGTCTGCACTAATTTTATAGCGTTTATGTATGCAGAACCATTGTGCCTCAAATTCCCACTTTAGAGTCCTGTGAGAAACTACAATTACAAAATCAGCATCACGCTTGCATGTTTATTTGTTATTTTGAATGTGGTCTGCTCAGAAATAATTTCCCTTTAGCTTTTCAAATTGGAAGGCTGGCTGAAAAGGTTTAGCAGCAGCAGCAGGGATCCACTTTGGGATGTTTCAGACATTTTCATTACAAATCTTCGCTTGACTCAGGGCAGTAATACATCAGGACAAAGGCAATGTGGCCTTCTGTTGATTCGTATTTTGGAGAGACACGTCAGTTTAAAATCAGAGTAAAAATGCTGTGCACTGTGATGTGTTATCCAGACAGATTCTTACAGAAAACACAATTTCTGTATGTGTTTGTTGCTGCCCCACTGTCCTGAATGCCTGCACTCAGCTGCAATGCATGCATGGCTTTGCTTGCCCCCTTCCATTTCCCTTTCATACAACCCTCGTTTTTCCTGATGGTTTGGGAAACCAGATGGTTGCGGTAACACAATGCCCACCAACCAACTCCATTTTGCTGTAGCAGTCCTGCAGTTGCAGTTGGCTAAAGGTTTGATCTGTTCCACTCCCCCCCCCCGCCATTGTCTCCTTTGAGGCCTCATGTAAACGTGGGAGGTTAGGCAGCTGTGGCATTTCTGCCAGAAATGGCAATATTTCAGCAGCGGCTGACTGTACACACACCATGCAGTTTATGGAGTTGATCTGTTCCACCCCCCCCCCCCGCCATTGTCTCCTTTGAGGGCTCATGTCAATGTGGGCTGTTAGGCAGCTGTGGCATTTCTGCCAGAAATGGCAATATTTCAGCAGCGGCTGACTGTACACACACCATGCAGTTTATGGAGTGGGACCGCGCTACTCCGGAACAGATTAATCTGAATGGCTGTCTTAGTGTTTGAGCTGATCCTGACCTCCTGCAGCTTCTAGTTCCTCTACGAGGTTTATATTTTTCATACTTACTCCTTGAAGTTATTGTTTAACTTGTGTGTGATTCCCTGTAGCCAAAATACTTCTTCCTAATGGAGGAAAAAGAAAAAACAAACCCACATAAAAATACTCCCATAAGTTTATTTAAAGCAGCTACAGAATTCTTATTTTAAAAGAGCAATAGTTTAAAAATAAGGTGAAAATAAAGCAATGTTACAGTAATTCCAGTTTTCAGTAATCTGAGTAGTGACGTGGTCTCCTTGCGCTTGAATTAACAAGGTTTCACTGCGTTTCAGTTTACAGCACAGCTACGTCACCTCACCTCAGTGAATGGCAACATTTCTGAGAAGGCCAAGTAAAGGTGCAAGAACTCGGAGTCTTTTGAAACAGTGTTACACAAATGCCGAATTACCACAAGATCAAAAAATTTAGGTCAGCTGGTTGGTTTATAGGTATATGTGTAGCACAGGAATGATCTGATGAATTACAGGTCCTCTCTAAAGCCAGACTGTGCTTATTTCTGTATCACTTTTATAGTCTCCTGAGTCAGCAGTCTGCAGCTTCTGCTGTCTTTATCAGATTTGGTCATTTATGGGCAAATGCCTTTCAAATAAGCACTTTAAAAATACTTGACTACATGTTGAATTATTAATGTCATAAAGTGAGATAAAAGAAGATTCTTAGCTACCACTGGGCACAAAATATGCCAGAGGATTTGCCTTCTCCTCCTCCCCCCTTACATCCCAAACAATCATTTTCAATATTGAACAGGTCTGAGAACGATCCAATCCACAAGGTCAAGATAGGGTCAGATTTCCTGACCTGCTTGCCCCCACCTCTTGATAATCTAGAAATGAAAATCAATTCTTGTCTTGGAGCTTGTGAGGAGCTCATAATTGCTTTAGACTAAAGCACCAAGTGCCTGCTTTTTCTGCCACCTTTCAATTCTTGGAGATGCGGATGTCATTTTTCAAGTCGGGTGCACTGTCAGGATTAAATTGCGTGGTAACCAAGTAGAAAGATTTCTGCTCAGAGTGAGATTTCTTCTCATCACTGTGCCTTTTACTCAAGTCAGAATTCTTTTTTTTCCCCACTATTATCTATAGGGATATCATCATATACTTTGAGCAGATTACCTATGGAAAACAATTTTTTCTTAGGGCCAAAATTGAAACTCTTTTATAGGAGCTGGAATGAATGGATAAATAGAAACTGAGGCTAAATTTGGTTCTCAATCTTTTGTTTACTTTATACTATCTGCCACAGATCATACTGGTCAAATGTGGGTAGAATTACCCCTTACTCTTTGAAGTATAGCTTTGTAGCCAAATAAACTAAAATGTGGTATCTTTCCCATTATGACAGAACATTTCTAGTCCATTTTGGATTGCTGTGAATTGCTATCTTGCAAATTAATTTGTACAAGGCTGTGTGCAGTGCCAGCTGTCTGATGGGGCTTACCTAGCGCAGTGGGCTCTGACAGGTGGGTCGCTGCCCCAGGAGTCAGGAAAAGGGGACTGGAAATTTGGTCACACCAAATTCCCAGTTAGGGAAGGAGCGGACTTGCTTAGGACCATACTCCCTTCTGATAAGTTACCCTAAATCTTTACCTCTAATCTTTAACACCTTATCTGCACCAGTTTCCAAAATGGAGAAAAAAAGAGAGATCCAGCTTTTTATGTGAGGGATCCTGAAGCACCGTGTGGGGAATTTCAATGGAAGGGTGATGTATCACTTGTTTTCTAGCAGTGTTTTCCTTTTTACACCTCCTGAGTGTGTATATAGCTATTTTAATCATGTTCTGATTAAAAACACATTTGTGATACTGGTGAGGACTTTCACAGTTTGTGTCCTTTGTGCCTAATATTATGATGTTATCTAAAGAAAGATCACCCCCACCTTTGTGGAAAAAGACTGTCTTTATGTGACTTCTGTTCCTGGGATTTTGAGAAGTTCTTCTACTGAACAACTCCAGCAATTCTGATAGTACAGGTATCCTTCAGACCTACATTAATATTAGAGAGAAGACAGCTCTTTTCCCACTACCCTTCTGCCACCAAGATCTGTGGTTTGGCTCTAAGAACCACGTAGATGATGAAAGAAACCGTAACTAAGACAGTGATTTATTGCTAGAATGATTTTTTTTTTTAAATACATACTGAATGAACATTTTTGTATCTGTTTTTACCTCATTTGGCAGCTGAGAGTTTCAGTAAGGAGAGCTGCCAAGAATTACAGTAGAATAAAGCCTGAATAATTAATTCTGTCAGCAAATGATGGCATAAGATCAATAGTTATCAATAGTCTCAAAGTTAGAGGGGGGAAAAAAGAGAAGAGGAGGAAGGACAATTCTTGCTTTAGATCCTTCCAGGTTGAGTAAAGTAAGGGAAGGACTAAAGTAAAAGATACAAACTTTTTAAAATTTTTTTTAGATCCATGCTGGCTCTTGATTCTTGCATTCAGAGACTCTGTTGCAGCAGGTAAACTCTCAGAGTGGATGTTCAGTGAAACCACAGTAAGTCAGATGGCTCAGCAGCATCAATCTTTCTTTCCAGACAAGGAAAAGCAAAACAGAAGGGCTTCTTTCGCAAAGCAAAGCCCATTCTTCTGCTGATACCAGCTGGTCCAGGAAGCTGCATCAGGTAATGACAGCAGAATCTCTCTTCCATCTTTGTCCTCTCTTCATGGATTCATCCTTCCTTTTCTCGGGCCACTCTCTAGATGACACAGCCTTAGTAGCATTGAGGAAAGAAGGCTTGAAACCAAAGGCCCATCTTTAACCATCTTGATGTCAGTGAGAATTGCACTCAGTGGTTTTGAATTTTGCAATTTGAATTGCACTGATACTAAGAATAACATTGTTTTTGAACGAGGAGTGAAATAATATGTATTTAAATCAGGTAAGACCCAAGTACATAAGTTTTATTCAGGTACAAGATTTGTGCAGAAAACTGTCTCTTCCTTGTGTTAACATATAAGAGAAAACAAAAAGGATTTTCCCACTCAATGCAATTGGAACCACCAAAACCACCAGTTTACGGCCCTACACTTATTACACTGTCCACATAAGGCAAGTTCTGGTTACTTGGACATATTAGCAACCTTCTGAAGTTTTAACATATTTATTTTTATCTCAGCACTTGTTAAAATGTAACTTAAACTCTGAACATCTCGTGACTATTAATTGAGCTTCTGTCTTTAGAGAAAATAGTTTTCAGCTCAGTATAATTTCTTTTTCCTCACCACTTGCCTTCTCTACGCAGAAAAGTCTGAGGTTCTCAGACAGACTTGAAAACAGAAAGTGCAAAGGTGCTAAGCAAAGACTCTCCTCCTGTTTCTCAAATAAAAATTAAAAAAATAGAAAGAAAAAGGAAAACATTTTCTGACCAAATGTAATTCAAGAGCTGGAGTGCGTTTTTCTTCATTTCTTTGTTTTGCTTTTGATAATTAGGCCATATCCCTATAATATATTCCACACTGAATTATTGATATGCACTTTCAACCTCAGCCTCTGAGTCCCACTGTCGTTTCTGAAGGGGAATAATAAACACACTTCCCTCTTTAATGTTCCCCCTGAGAAGTGACTAAATACAAATATTTATTACCGCCTTCCTTGCCTGTATGTGTCATCCTAGCTGTGGATGTTGAACCCCAGTTTTCCCCTGTTATTTCTTGCTCCTGTGGGCTGTGCGGAGCCAGCTGAGTTCAGGCTGGGGCCTGGGTCTGCCCTGCTGGTAGGGCTGGAGTGGCTTCAGAGCGCTGGGGGCCCCAGGTCTCTGCTTGGCCTGTGGGCGGCTGGGCATGGGGTGTGATGCAGAAGGACCCGCTGCTCTCAAAGTCTGCTTGTTAGGGAGAAAGGAGCTTTCTCCCTGTAACTTTTGGGAAATGGAACCTGTGAGAGCTGATAATAATCACGCCCCTTGGTCACCCCATTTTTATCGTCCTTTACAGAACTTCTGCAAATGCAGCAGGCTCTAATTTGGCATGCCTAAATCACGCTTTTGCCTGCTGAAATCACACTTTTCTAAACCAAGTTTCCAAAACCTGGTGATTTTAATGTCCCCAGTTTAGGACGTCCAACCTGAACCACATGAGGAAGTCCAAGCAGCACTCCGACAGCCAGACAGTGCAAGCAAAACTGCTTTTTTTTTTTTTTCTTTTTTTCCATGGAATTTCATTTTGTCTTGCAACGCCAAGAACCACATGAGGAAGTCCAAGCAGCACTCCGACAGCCAGACAGTGCAAGCAAAACTGCTTTTTTTTTTTTTCCTTTTTTTCCATGGCATTTCATTTTGTCTTGCAAAGCCACTTTAAATGCAGTAAGTGCTTCAGACCTTTGGCACACTCAGGCTCTGTTAACTCATACGGCTGCTGGATGTTGATCTAGATCCAAAATCACCTCAAAAATGAAGCCATCTGTCTGTAGATCTTCACTCAACAGGAGCAATATTTACTTACTTAATGCACACAGCATTATGTATTATATGGGTAGCAAGAACGGTAGATAAATCTAGGTTCTGGTTTTGACATGCAATGGTATTGCTAATAAAAGAAAAATGTTTCAGACAACTTTTGTATAAATCATGGTTATTTCTGTAGAAGATTAAACAATAGTTTGGTCCCCTGGGATATTCATGAACAGATGAAACATTAACCACTGAGCCTTAAATGTTTTATAAATCTGCAGTACATTCCTGCGATGGGGGAATAAAAAACATGATTTATAAGTCAGCAGTCCATGGAGGGGTAGTTACTCCTGCAGAGATGGGACTGCACGCTAGGTAGGGCTGGTACATTTTGCTCGTCAAAACCTGGGATAGGTTCGGATGAGTTGCGTTAATGCAGTGAGTTTCAGCTCAGTGTGCACAAGGGGCAATTTCTACAGTAAATACACAATATAGTTGCTTGTGTGCAATACCTGCACCTCCAGACCTGCAGGATCCAGGTTGCCAGATAAGCAGTGGACGAAGTGAAAATCCAGGGAAGGCCATTTCTCACAAACTTTTAGCACGGAACTCCTAATGCAAATGCAATATGGAGTGTCCTTTATAATGCAGACAATCTGTCAGTCCTAGAAAGGGACCAGGTCACAGCATGTGCCTGGAACGTGTAGCAGAGAATTTCTGCATTGGCCAGAAGAAGGCAAAGTGAAGATCAGATTCGAGGGAGGTTGAATCCCACTGCACACCCTGGCACATGCTTTTCGTCCTCCCCGCTGCCTGCAGGTTCAACCAGCTGTGTATTTAAGAATACATGAGAGTGTACGGGATTGATCCCTTTCTAATCTGGATAACAAGGACAGTTCAGCCACCTCTGCTTGCCTTGGCTGCTCATTGGTCTGGTGTGCTGGTGTCCAGACAGTTAGGATAGGAGTATTAGGTCTCAGCACCCACAGTTAGCTCTGCATAAGTATAACTTCAGCTGCAGCCATTATTTCACCTCACATTTTCAAAATCTGCACAATTACAAACTCCTGTGAACCTCCAAGGGAACTTCTTCCATGTCATTGTATATCACAAGCAACGTTGCTATTTAACTGAATGCTGTACTCGGTGTCACAGAGTTCCTTAATGCAGTAAGAGGCAATATGCTCTGCTGGTGAAACTGGGACACGTAGGGCAGACTGGAGAGAGGGCTGGAGAGACTGGAGTGACTGAAGTTCGGGTCATCCAGTTTTCAGTCCAAACTGGAAGATGCTTTTGCGGACAGAGTAGTTCCCTGACTACGAGGTCCATGGCTCAGGTCGGTCTGTTCTGCGTGAGAGACCTTCCAGTGTCTCTGCCTGCAGAAAGGATGTCCTGCCAGTCTTCCCCTGGAATTATTGCAAGGACCCTTGGGTTCATTTCAGGCAACACAGGTTTTAGCAGCAGGTTTTAGTGGTGTTGGAAAATTTCCAGCCAGGTATGTGATCTGCGTCCCATAAAGGCAGTGGTAACACCTGTCCTTACACCCACATGTCGCAGGGGTATTAACCAGCAGGAGGTCTTCAGCATTGACGATGAAGGCCCGGAGATCAGCACCTGAAGATGCCTGTAGGCGTGCAGTGGGATTTAAAAATAAAATACGCCACCATCAAACCCCCATTGCTTCTGGTGACCGGGCTGTGCTCTGGCTCCTCGGAAACCTTCCAAATTATTCCGCCTCTAAACCACGAAGCTGGCGACTGGTTCCTTCCTCCAAGAGCGGTCTACAAATGCTGGCTGTGCCTCACAGCTTCGCGGGGGAGCCGTTGCCTTCCCTCAGCGGGTGAACCCCCAGGGAGGGTCCCCCCGCTCCTCCCGGTGCGGCAGCGGCGG
>NW_010392673.1:0-8292 GCF_000710305.1 Buceros rhinoceros silvestris
AAGCAGCATTAATGAAATTCTGCAGATGGCAGCAGGAGGGCAAGCCAGGGCAGTCAGTGAAAAATTAATCTGGAGGGCTTAACATAAACATTGAGGGGGATGGAGGAAGCTGCTGACACTGCCACACCAAGCATTGCAGTGTCCTAGTTAGGAGAGTAGCTGTGTGCACACATGTGCACACACACACGAAGACCCGTAGAATCCAAGGATGGTTTAGGTTGGAAGGGACCTTCCAAGCTCATCCAGTCCAACCCCCTGCAGGCAGCAGGGACATCTGCCCCCAGAGCAGGGGGCTCAGAGCCCCAAGGGCCAACCTGACCTGCCATGGGGCCAGTGATGGGGCATCCACCACCTCTATGGGCAACTCATTTCAGTGAAGCCTGTCCCTGATCGGGCCAAGGTCTTGCTCTCTATCCATCCATGTCCTCTTCACCCAGCCTCTATTTTGGGAGCTCCTGCAGATGCAGTGATGCTATGGCTTTGCTTTGTCTTGGACTTGGAGAAGCGTAACTGTTCTGTTTTTACTGCAGCCATCTGGTGTGCAGAGATCACGAGAGCAAGCTGCAATATTTAGAGCCAGCTGTCTAGAGCCCCAAAGTTCAGGGATGTCTGGATGGATGGTTTGGGGTTCTGACTTGAATTTTGGATTGAAGGAAACCTTCAGTCTCCCAGGAAGCGGAGGCTCCCAATTAGAAATGTACACTATGTCTGGGGAGCACACAACTGCCCAGGGCTCTTGGCCTTTGGACCATATCTGTTGAAGGATGATCCTGATCCAAGTGGGAGAGATGCCATCCTAGCCCAGACCTGTGCTGGGATTCCCTTGCAGATGTGGTACTTGTGTACAATCGCAGGGGAATGAAGCATTCTGGCTCTAGCTTTGCTTTGAGGTTTTGGGGAATGTCAACATGAAGGCTCAGAGTTAAGTTTGAGAGAAGGCAAACTGCATCTCTGTGCCCATGGCTTTGTGGGCAGAAGGCCCAAGAGTGAAGACCCTTGTTGAGATGTACATAGCTGGTCTTAGGTGAGCAAGTGCGGAGGCCTAAAAGGGGTGGAGAACAGTTGGGAGGCTGAGGAAGAGTTGAGGCTGAGCAATTTTGGAGGCCAAAGGGGGTGGGAGGTCAAAGAAGAATCTAGAAAACACGGGAAAGTAGGAGATGCTAATTTTTCACCATGGCTACAAGGGGAGTCCTAGAGGAATGCACACTAATACCCAAGCTGTTCAACAGATTCATAAATGATCTGGAAACAGGTGACCAGGGAAACAACAGTATTTACCAACTTCAGTGAATTATTTCAGGTAGCTAAAACCACAGCGGGATGGGGAAATACCTCAGTATCACTGTGGAGACTTTTTTGAAATGTCAGCTCACTCTCAGTTGCTGTCAGAAAGAGAAATCAAATGTTAGAAGCTGTTAAGATTAAGGTTGAGAAGAAAAAAAAATCTGAGACACGTGGCTGGGCTTCCCGTTGCCGGAACATTTTGGACAATGCAGAAGGAGTGACGGATGTGGGAAGAGATGCTCAACAGATGAGGCCCTTAAGACTACAGAACTGTCCTTGAAGGTTTATATAGATAGAAGTATCAGTGACTGGTGTGGAGAAGGGGAAGCAGGGAACAGTTTAATCATTGTCTCTTTTCTAACCCAGAAATGAATGGCTGTGAAATGAAATTATTTGACAGCAGGTTTAAAGCAAACAAGAGGAAATAGTTTTTCACACAGTGTGTAATTAAATTGTTGGCACCAAGTTTTTTGGAGACCAAAGGTATAGAAGGTTTCAAAAAAGTAATTAGATGAATTCAAGGCTCAGTGAGGGCTTCTAGCTCTAGGATTCAGGTGCATCCTCCAGCCTGGGAACCTCTCACAGGTGGATGGATGGTCAGCAGCCGGCAGGTTGAGTGGGAATGAAGCATCTCCATATGTTCACTTTTCTGTACATTTCTCCTGCATATCCCATGTCAGCCACTGTTAAGGTATGGGGCTAGACATCCCTTTCCGAAGGTGGTCCTTCCCATGGTGCAGACCTGAGCCGACATGTTGTCCCGTGTAGATTACCCATTTCTTACACGGTGTCCTGCAGTGGGACTTGGTCCTTCAGGGCATCCCTTGTGGTCCTAAGATTCATGTAGCTTTGGCAAACGCCTGCTAAGGCTCTGAGGCCCATCTCTTACAACTATTTCCTGTCTTCTGCTCAGCTTTTTAAACTCCCCATTGTTCTGAACTTGCTGCTCAGCTCCTCTTATTTCGGCTGGATAGCACAGCACACGTGGACTAGGAGAAGGGAGCAATGGCTGACATGTGACCATCTGAGCCTGAATAAAGCTGCCACTGGACCCAGTGAGGTGGTTTGCCTATCTCTGGTATTCAGTACCACACTAGTCTTTCTGCAAGCTGGAGCCAGCAAGGGGTTTGACCTTAACAGAGAAGGGATTTCTGAGAGTTTTCACCATTGTTCTAGCATTTTTCGTTTTGTGTTATTAAAAAAAAACTACTGAAGAGCATTTTACCAACGTGTGTTTGCTATTCCATTCATTCAAAGCAGAATTAGCCCAACGCTGGCCATATTTGAAGCCCCTGCCAACCTCAGAGGACCTCATTCAGTATCCACTTTGTTTCAACAATTAGTAAGAAGAAAGAGCATCTGGCATGCAAATTGTATGCTAGGACAAATGCCCAACGTGAGGTCCTGGCAAACAACTGCACAAAACACACAAACAGAAATATCTCTTTCAGTCAAGAGATCTGCTGTTGCGTTGTCTCCAAAGGCCTGTACATTGACATAATACGGGCTTTTTCTCATGGTGTTCCTCCAGAGCAGGCCTGTGCAGCAAGAGAAGTTGCTCTGGTGTGCGATTACCAGCTTCTGATCACACTTGATGTAACTTCTAATCACATCTTGGCTGTCAATTGTGGCATGGTGCAACCTCGAGCTAAAGCTGAACCTTCCTCATCACTACAGGTTGCCCAGAGGGGTTGTGGATGCCCCATCTCTGGCAGTGTTCAAGGCCAGGTTGGACCTTGGGGCTCTGAGCAACCTGCTCTAGTGGGAGGGGGCCCTGCCCATGGCAGGCGGGTCGGACTGGATGACCTTAAAAGGTCCTTTCCAATCCAAACCATTCTGTGATTCTGTGATTCAGGATTGGGGCTCTGAGCAACCTGCTCTAGTGGAAGGTGTCCCTGCCCATGGCAGGCGGGTCGGACTGGATGACCTTAAAAGGTCCTTTCCAATCCAAACCATTCTGTGATTCTGTGATTCAGGATAGAGTATTTTGAATCACTTGCAGTGATTCCAGTGTTAATTTGAGTCCCTGTTAATTGCACCCTCTGTCTCCTTGACCCCAGAAAACTATAATTCATTGTTTTTAGGTGCACTCAGAAGCCAATTTATGGAGGTATAATTTAGTTGAAAGTGAAAATCAATTCCTACTGAATGTTCTGGTTTGTGGAAGTTGAAAAGTTGTGATTTGAAGTTACCTGTAGAATATAATTTAGCGGTCGGCTAAGGACTCCTGCACAGGGGAACGGTTGGAGGAAGGCGTGGGATGTCATTCTGAAGGCTGATGCTCTTAAGCCCATGATGACGCTTCTTCTTTACCACTGAGTAAATGTCAGCTCCTGTTATGGGTTTCCGGGAGAAAGGGAGATCCCAGATTGCTCCTCAGCTTGAATACGCAGGGTGGAGAGGAAGAATGGCTTTTCAGTCCTATCTGCTGATCTAATGTAGGAGATGATGCTGACAGGGTTGGGAGGGGGAAGGCACCGCAGCATGTTGTCTTTCTGCAGGGGACCTCCCTGTCCCCTCATGAGCGGTGTGGGAAGGACGGCAGTCCCTACTCGCAGAGAGCACAGGAAGTATATTTTCTTAAAATGCATGAAAAACATAGACTTTGGGGTCAATGTTGGTGAAGCATCAGTGAAAGGGAGCAGACCTCTTTGCTGGAAGTGGAGGCAGGCTTTCCTGGGAGAGCGTGGGCTTGGCTGACACTTCAGTGTTTTATTGTCTAAGGCAGGGTTGACCCAGTGGTGGTTGCCATTCGGAGCCTCACGGCGAGGGTTGTGGGTTGTCCTGCTCTCAGGTGTCATGACTGCTGAGGGAACAACCCTTTTGATGGAATAAAGGGAAAATGAGTGGATGAATAACCAAACAACTTCTGCGGGTACTTGCTCAGCAAGCAAACAAATGATTTCTTCTCTGGAGGGTTTTCAGATGCTCTTCTGCGTTCTTGCTGGAGAGTTAAAGGGAAAACACTGAGAAAGATAAAACTTCCTACTCAGTCCTCTGAGATCTTTCCCCAGAGCTTGTGTAAGCATCTCTGGAAGGTCAGTGGCAACTTCTGCTGTGGCGTGACAGACTCATTTCCCTTTTCCCCATGCCGTCCCCATAGATAACCCTGGCTCCAGACCCTGCTGTCACAGTACAGCTGTGCAAGTGGCAAAGTGCAGATGCTAATTTTTATGGGCTGCCCGAGCCTTCTGCTGTCCCCGCACTTTGGCAAAGGAGGCTGCAATTCAGCACGCAGCATCTGCCGTGGTGCCCGTCAGCTTGGCATTGCATGAAAGCGAAAGCGAGTTGCGAGGCCAAGACAGAGGCGGAGGGGCCGTTAGGACGGATGCGGCCTCGGGAGAGGTGGGAGGCAGGTCCTGTCGCCTCTCCGTAGCTCCTGTTTTCCCTTCTTCTCTGTGTCTGTTTGTGTTGGACATCCCAGCAGATCGTGCCCTCTGCAGATGGGCTTTGACCTTGGCTGCCACCCAGGCTTGCTCTGCCGGGGCAGTTAGAGATAGGAGGAACTCAGAGCCTTTGAGGCCAGCAATCAGCCCTTCACCATTTTCTAAATATTACAAGGTGTGATTTTAGCCTGATAACTACTATTTTCCACTGGAAGAAAAAAAAAATGATAGTTTAGGGTTGTGGGAAAATGCATGTACTTTAGCTTGAGGTAACTTCAGCTGAGCTTGTGGAAGTTCTTGATCCATCCCAAAACTCCTAAAAAACAGAAATAAAACAGTGATAACAACAATCCTTATGAGAGACAAAGCAGGGCTAATAGCGAGAGTTTTGGGGCTTTTTAACCTTGTAGTTTTGACGTGATTCATGGAAATTAAATGTACTACAACTTTAAGGTTTTGCCTGCAGCTAAATATAAGGGTGTGCTGGCTCCACCCTGCTGCTTTGTTAGGGATCCAGGCATTTATTTTCTGGGGTGGGTTTTTGCTTTATATTTTTCCGTTCTGTTTTATTTTTTGGTGAGTCTCACACCGTGAAATAACCAATGTTTTAAGAGAGTGGTCTTGGAGCATGCAGGAGAGACACCTCCTGACGTTTTCCCCATGGAAAGTTAAAGGATTGCGACTTAACCAGATCCAAATTCCAACTTTCACGTAAGTGCTGCGTGCTCTTGTCTGATGGGGAGGTGATGACGGCAGGGTTGAAGGCTTAAGACAGCAAATCTCTCTCAACCTGACTTCCACGAGGCCCCAGCGTGGTTGATGTTAAACCGACAGCTGGGTTAGCCAGGGGCAGATGATTGTTGGGCTTGGGAATGATTGGCCCTGAGCGGATGACTCTTCTTTTCCTAAATATTTTTTTAGGTGAAAACTCTGTGTGTTGGTAAAACTCATTGAGAGGCGATGGCAGGGTGTGTTTTCAATCAGTGCTAGCTCCGTCTGAAATTAGTTTGTCTCTGACTTTCTGTTTCTGAAAGAGAAGCCGGTTTCTTCTCCGTTTTCTGTAATCATCTGTTTATTTTATTAGCTTTTTCAAAAAAGCTGCATTTCCCCTGATGCCTGGACACCTGTTTTATATGAGCTACTGAAGGTCTGAGCTCTTGCTCTGCTTGTGCAGAGCAGATTTATTTCAACAATCCAAAAGAAGCGACACGACTATATACTAAAAAGGGCAAAAAACCCCCCACATGCTGTGCTATTTTGGTAGGAGCAAATTATGCATCCTACAAATTAGCATTGGTTATGAACATGGTCCGTCTGCCTGGGTGACAATGTCCTGCTTTCAGACCACCACTAATACGGTTTGAGTTGGCATAATACCCGTTGAACTCCAAGGCATCTCCTCTTTTCCGAGCCCTGATTTATTCCTACCAGCAAATGTCACATGTAAGTAGAAGTTTTATGGCTGTGTAATTCACAGACTGTTGGGCATCTTATTAGGAAGGATTTTGACTTCTAAATAATGACTTGAGGTTGCTCCTTTAGTATCTGCAAACTATCAGTTCTCTAGATTTTCCTGCTTGATGGCTTTCTCTTTTCCTTTTTCTTTTCCTTTTTTTTTCTCCTCCCCTTTTTTGTCCCCCTGCATTTTCCTTCCACCCCCGTTTTCTTCCTCCCTTTTTCTTTTTCTTTTTCTTTGTTCTTATTTTTCTTTTCCCTCCCTTTTAATTTCCTTCTTTATTCTTCTTTCTTTCTTATTTTCTGTTAATTTTTCATTTTACTTCTTTCTTTTCGTTTTTCTTTTTTCTTTTTTCTTTTTCTTCTTCTTTCCTTCTTTTTTCTTATTTTCCTTCATTCTTCCTTCTTTTTTCTTCTCTTTTCCATCTTTTTTCCTTCCTTTTCCCTTCCTTTTTCCTTCGTATTTTCCTTCTTTCCCTTCTTTTCCTTTTTATTTTCTCTTTTCCGTTTTTCCTTTTAGATCTCTCTTCCTTTTTATAATCTTTTCTTTTCCTTTTCGTAAACTTTTTTTCTGTTTTAATTCCTTTTTCTCTCACTTTCCTTTTTCTTTGTCCTTCATTCTTCCCAGTAAAGCGCAAGTTGCCCTGAGGACTTACGCACATTTCAATCTTAGCTTCATGAGCATCAGCTCTGAAATACCACTCTGAATCCAGCGTGAGGACTGTGGTGCTGTAAATACATGAAGAGAAAGATTCGATTCGATCGTATTTAAGAATTTCCCCACCTGCAGTATCACGAGCATATTCAGGATTTGATACTTCCACTAACTTCTTGTCAGCTGTACAAAAAAAAAAAAAAAACCCAAAAGCAATAATAACCGCTGGGTTGTGATGAAGGCTTTGTAGGCAGCTCTACCTTTTTGCCAGCTGAAAAAAAAAAAAAAAAAAAAAAACCCAAAAGCAATAATTAGCACTCCTTCTCTGTTCGTGCTTCAGAAAGATGATGAAGTCCCCAGCTTCCCAAGTCTATTCCTGTCTCTCTTGCACACTTGCTGTGGTGGCCTGGCAGGCTCACTGTGAACTGCTTCTCAGGCTGCTCTGCGTTGAGAAGCTCCAGTAGCGGTTTTCTGGCTGCTTTTGTGTAAGAAGCAGAGGAGTATCATGATGGAGCATCTGCCCGTCAGTCCAGGCACTCCTGCATCCCTCTGCCCCATGGTTCACCTTGTAGAGGTGTTTCATGCCTGTGCCTTGACCTGTGCTGGTCTTTTTTTGCAGTGTTTAGAGAATGCCCTCAGTAGATGTTGCCAGATGTGAGGTCTTTTGGAGGCTCGTGGGCAGGGGTGGGAGCGGGTGAGGCCCCTGGTTCTCCAGATCAGCTATGATGTGTGCATGTGCTGGATGCATCCCAGAGTAGGAAGCCCAGCAGGCAGCTTTCTTCTTTCCTACAAGCGCTCTCTGGACCAGGATGTTCCTTGCAAGCACAGCAAGGGCAGGTTTGGAGCCTTCCAGCTGTAACACTCCAGAACACATGGTCTCTTGTCCCACTTTCACACCACCTGTGGTTTCCTTTCCAATTTTCCTGAGTCATCTTTTCCACAAATGATTTTGAAAGAAAGAAAGAGACTGGCATGTCCATGGGGGCAGGTTGGTTTTCGCTTCCCATGCTCTCTGGCATGTTGCTGTTAGAGAGTGTCTGGTCACTGTTTCTGCGGCATCACTCCCTGTAATATGTCTGTCCTTCTCTCTGGGATCTTCTCTGTGCTGGTTATCTGAGCCAAGCAGAGGTGACAGGAGGTGAGCTGCTTTACTGACTGCCTGGAGATAAAACAGTGTCATGGCCTTGTGCCATGCTGATTGGATCTAGAGGTGGCCCCACTTTATAGAATTGCAGAATCACAGAATGCTTTGGGTTGGAAGGGACCTTCAAAGGTCATCTAGGCCAACCTCCCTGCAGGGGGCAGGGACATGTGCAACGAGAGCAGCTTGCTCAAAGTCCCATCCAACCTGGCCCTGAACACTTCCAGAGATGGGGTATCCACAACGTCTCTAGGAAATCCAGGACAGGATCTCACCCTCATCATAAAACATTTCTCCCTTCTCTCTGCTCTGACTCTCCCTCTGTCAGTGGAACCATCAGCCCTTGTCCTGTCCCCACAGCCCCTGCTCAA
>NW_010392673.1:8641-8894 GCF_000710305.1 Buceros rhinoceros silvestris
AGCTGGCCCCAGCCCTGCAGGGGGGTCTCCCCAGAGCAGAGCGCAGCAGAGGGGCAGCATCCCCTCCCTCCAGCTGCTGCCCACGCTGCTGGGGAGGAGCCCAGCACATGGGGGGCTGCTGGGATGCAAGCGCACGTTGCCTGCTCGTGTTGAGTTTCTCATCAACAAACACCCGCAAGTCCTGTGCCTCAGGGCTGCTCTCAATCCACTCTTCACTTAGCCTGTGTTTGTGCTTGAGGTTGCCTCAGTTAAA
>NW_010392674.1:0-15055 GCF_000710305.1 Buceros rhinoceros silvestris
TTGAGGTATATTGGTCCCTCGACCCTTAACAGTAATACAGGCTGATAACTCTCATTGTGTGCAGATGATTACATCAGCCCCCTTTCAGATGAGAAGGAAATTTCTGCCACTAATAATTTTCTAATCATGCTGTCACAAATGTCCATTATATGACAAGCACACGCCTGTCAGTGTACATGGGGTCTCTTATTTGGATCTTCGCAATAGAGAGACAAATAAACTGTAAAATATTGAGCTATAATGCTCCTTACCAATGTCATAAGAGGAAAAAAAAAATTCATACTCATAACTCTAAATTAAAAGAACACTCTAATTAAAGTACAGAACAAGTAACTCGTTAGGGCCTTCAAACTGTCAAAGGCTAGTTACACAAATATGAAAATACTGATAAAAAAATACACCCTCTGCTCCAGAAACTTAAATTACCTCTATGACAAGTCACAAAAGTGGAGAAAAAACAACAGGCTACTTAAATGTCTATAATGAGTTCACTGAAGAAACTTAGCTACCCAATTTTTAAAGATGGGAAGCTTTAGTACCACATTCCAAATTATTATTTGAAATTATTATCCCTTTGTCTCCTTTCAAAGGTATTCTTCTCGTGAGCTCTTAGTCGTGAAGTGAGAGGATCATGCCCTAAGGAAAACAAATGACAAAACATGCTAACTCGTAACAGCTAAGACTCTAAGATTATTCAATGACTAGCTGAGTCTCCATATTTTTGCCATGTACAACAGTGGATTTATTCTAGAAGATGAATTCCTCACACTAGGTATTCTAGGAAGCTTTACAGAACTGCACTTCCACAAGAATATTTTGTTGTAACCATAAATAAGTATTTGTGCAATACCAGGGATAATTGATGTTGGCTGTGAGTAACTCTGTTAATATCGGCCTCCTCCAATGTTCCAAATAAAATTTATTTATGGCCACACAGGAGCCATATAAAACAAAGTATAGACACTACTACAGACATCAAAAACTGATTAAATAAATGATGTTTCATTTGCATGTGAAGGTAATAAACATTCTTGCAATTGCTGTTTATCTGTGCCTTACATGACCCCCTTGCTCCTCAGCAGCACATTAGTCTCTCCATTCACACGAGAATTCTAGCATTTCCTCACTATTCAGCACTCCATGTAACCTCGGGATTCTTCTTCTCCCATATGATCCCTATATTATTTACTAGCACTGCTGCATCTGTTCTCACTCCCGTCTCTTTGGAGTAACACGGTCTTTGTTATCAACCTTCAATCCTTTCCAAAACCCTAGCTACAGCTCGTAAATATTGACTCTCTTTTACCTTAGGGTAGCGAAGCCAGTAGCTTAGTCTTGCTTTCCATCAAAGATACATTCACAAGTGGTTTACATATAAAGTTTAGAGATAGGCATTACATATTTTTTTTACAAATGGGAGTACAATGTGCAACAGCATATCATTAGCAGGTATTTTCAGATCTATTTGCACAAAGTATTGTGTACAAGCACCAGACTAGGCCCAAGCAGTTAACTGTCAACTGCTGACTTAAAATTTTGTAGTTAAAAAAATTGGAGTAATGTAGTTAAAGCATGTGGTTAAAACCTTATAAACTCTTTAAATGTAATATTAATCATATGAAACATGAATTTACTTCCAATGTTTGGTAATCATGGATGATTTTAAGTCAGACCTCCATTCTCTGAAATTTAACACTCAAAAGACAAAATACCCCTCTTCAGTCCATGTGTCTTCTACTTGATACAATATGTCTGCAAAGAAGCCTACCAACCTTATTCGCCTATTACTAAAATCCATCCTTTGGCCATCACTCCACCTTACTACTGTTAAAAAGCAATGCTGATTTCACTTTTTCTTTTTACTAGCTGTACATTTTTTTTCTTCACATATAACTTCTACTTAACTTATTCCATTTACAACTTGGTCTAGGTATACTTCACACTCTTATAGGTATCTGTTCAGCAATAACCAACTTCCAAGATACCTTCCTGCATTAACTAGAGCCAGAGCTAAAAATCAGCTGGAATAGTTTTGAATCCAAATAATCTTATAAACACAGTATCAAAGGATCTTGGGTACCTTGCAAAAAAGGAATGGTATGCACTTCTAAGTGATGTTCTAAGGACATCTTTACACAAGGAACAGACTTTGTAATGTATGTAAATGTAAAGGGAGATTGCTATCCTGGATAGCATCTTATGCAAACACTCATATGTTGAAATGAAACTGCTTCATACTTCAGTGAGCTAGCAGACGTTCTAGAATTGTTTCCCTTGTAGGTAAATCCTAAGTGAACATCACCAGAAGATGCTCATATTTTCTGGATGGCTCTTTTTTTTTTATGAACCCTCTAGATGAAATAAATGCCAGAGCTTTGGAGGATCAGGCTACATTATACATCACCCCAGCACCTAATACCACTTGCTGACAGAGCACAACTTCTTGTTCCATTTTGTCCAGCAACACAGCCAGCACAAGAGGTGCTGAGGCTTTCCCTCCGCCTGCTCGCTTATTCAACAATGCTAGTGCTGCTGTTTGTCAAACTATACCAAAATGTGAATCAGAAGATTAGTATAAAGAGGCCTACAAGAGGAAGAAGTAAGCACAGACAGTACAGGGCAGAAACCTCTCAGACTTCTTGTGAAACGTCAGCCAGGAAGTAAAGTTCTACACTACCTGCCATCTCTGTGGTCCCTTGATCTGATGCCTGCTCCAAAACTCACCAAAAACATAAATAAAATATTTATTAATTAATACATAAATTAATTTCTTATCAGACACTTTAAGAGCACAGTTATTTTTATTAAGCTTTATTACTAGGCACTTGGAGTCCATACTTGACTATAATAATCTCTTTTCTGAGGTTCTTCCCTTCAAACCCAAAAACCAAGAAAATCTTTAACAAGAACACCATAGGTATTCACTTAAATGCAAGCATGTGCTTGACAGCTATAGATGTCCTTTCTGAAATCAGAGATGGAGGGAAGTCTTCATCCACAGAAGCAGTAAGCAAAACTGAACTAGTCATTGAAAGGCCTGGTGAGGAAAACTAGGTTCATTTGATCTGTGGGTGGGATCCCCTGGACATGAAACAAAAAGAATGACAGGACTGCGTGCCTTAGATAAGTTACTCTACAGGCTTTAAAAAATATTTATCAATAAAATCAGTTCAATCAGAGGGAAATGCAGCAATAAGGTTGGCCGCAGCCAGCCTGCGGCAGAACATCTATCGCACATCAAAACCAGTATGTGCAGGAGCAATGAACAGGAACGGGGCCAGACAGCTCAGCCCCACCAGCTCCCGAATGGCCCCAGCCAGCAAGCACTCCTGCACACACAGCTCTGAAGATAGGTTCCAAGTACAAACTACCTTCCAGTGGCAGGCTCATACCTCTGTATTCGAAAGGGTGAAAAACTGTGCATGAAAAGAAAAACTTTGTTTTTATATTACTAATTCTAAGACTAGACTAATATTTCAGACCATCTTAGACTGTCTATTATTTGCTTTTCATAAATCCATTCATCTAAGTTGCTGAATGAAATCCTTTCTCCCCCCATATTTCAAACATGAAACTATTTTTTTGCAAAAACATGTTTTTACCATCATCTTCTCTGATGTCTGGTTATTTCAAAGGCTTAAGCAATTTTTTTTTTTCTAAATTTCTTAATACTTTCTTCTTTTTCTTTCATCTGCTCCTTCCCCACACTACACTTACGTTTTTCAATAAAAAGACCGCTAACAGGATAAGGCATGAATTTGATGTGTTGTTTCCCAGATACAATTAAACTAACAGCCTCCAAGAAGTTACATCACATAACATAGGGCCTATGGGTTCAGCATAGAAAACCAAAATAAAGCAAAACATACTTTACATATTTGCAAAGGTATTTTCCCTATTGTTTTTGAACAAATGTTTATTTATGGTCTATAATCTTTAATTTGTGTATCTGATAGAAAGCTAGAGAAACATGGAAAAATTTGTAATGTTATGCAAGAACCCATCACAGTCTGAACTATGGCTGGGACTTGAGAATAATCCAAGACATATTGGTCAAATGCAGACAACTCATCCTCATTTTTCCATCTCTCAAATCCCACTGAAAAAAGCTAAAGTAGCACTGAATATTTTCCCAAGACTGCATTCCTATAGAAACACTATAAAGCTGACTGAGAGAGTTGCAGCTGGGATTAGGAAGGGAACTGTCTCTGGATGCAATGTCATAAATGCATGCTCACAGTCAGAAAGATTTTCAGATTCACTTCATGCACAAATGCCAAGCAGGCATCAAGCAAAAGCAAATGTATGTTCATCATCACATAGCAATCTCCTCAGAAAACACATACCAACAAAAGAATCACTTCTTCAGTGCAAAAAATTCTTACAAGTTTTAAACAGCAGGATGTGCTTTTTACTCCAAATTTAAGCATATGGCCCTTATATGACACTGAGAAAAAACCATACATCCCTTTCTCCATCAATCCTTCCAACTGTTCTGGTTGATAGAACTGCTATGCCTAAATTGCCACCAGAATAGAAATTAAATAATTCAACAGCCTTAAACTTCACATCAACATAGACACTGGTCTCTTCACATTAATATGTTACAATTCTGACTTAAATTAACTGTATAAATTGTAAATTTGATTTGGACCACAAGTGACTTGTCTCTTCTTATCCATCCAAGGAAGAGCAAAGTCCATAAAATTGTACTTCATTAGTGGTACTAGATTGACTCTCATAGAAACAACATTTAAATTTTTTTTCGTATTAATCACAGCACAGAATAAAATTCCTGTTAATAAGAAATCATGTACCTTCTGTATTTCTTATCCACAGTTTTGGTACAATTAAGTTTTCCAAGCACCGAAACATCTAATACTTAATTCATAAATTCCAAGGAACTGGAAAAGAAAGAATTAAGAAAAGCATTTTATTCTTAAAAAGAGGGGTTAGGTAATATATCATATGATTTTAGAGCAATGCAATCTGGCAAAACGTTCCCAGAAGGCTGAACCCTTAGTTCGTTTCATATATTGGAAGCATGTTTCAAATATATTCGCAGTATCAGCTGAACTACTCTTCCACAAAAAAAGCAGGTATTTTCTACCTAGAAACAGGAAAAGCACATTGAAGCCCTTCCTTAGGCATAGCAAAGGAAAGAGGTATAGGCACACAGGCTTGTTTTCTCCATTCTCCTCTCTCTGCAATTGGTAGAAGCTTTCACGGGCCTTTAAACACCAGGTTAGTTGGGTCGAAAGCCCTTGGTGGCCCACAGGGACAGTGTTATCAGGCTGAGCTGTGTGTAGAGAGCAAATGAGGGGCATGCTCAGAGCCTGTTCCCTTAGTACATTTTAACAGCTCTTAAAACAGATAACAATACTTTCCAAGGTTCTCTTCATATAATCTATTCCTACTTTCTCAGCACAGTGACAGACTTTTTTGATTCATTTACACTGGAGTCCTCTGAGCAGTTTATGTTGCTCCTCACTGAGGAGTGAAAAAACAGAAAACAAAAAAAACAACATTAAAAATGCACTAAAGCCAGATTGTATTTTAAGGAATTCCAATGAGAACTGGACAGAAAATGAGGTAGCCAAGGGACCTTGGACATGAAACCCAGAGTTTAGGGCATAAATAGATCTCTTAATAAGGGTACAGCAACGCATTCCAGCCTCCTGTTAAACAACTGTAAACTGGCAATGTATGTAGAAGTTTTCAGAAAAATACAAAAATTCACTACTAACTTTAAGGGAAAAAACAAAACCCCCCCCCCCCCCCCCCAAAAAAAAAAAACAAACAAAACCTCAACAACAATGCAGTCTTTTAAGGATTATAAAATGTTATGTCCACACTCCACCTTCTATCTCAGCCTTGGTATCAGCCACAAAAGCATCCTTCCTAAACTGCAGACATTCTTCCTTTCTCTTAAAGGAAGCTCAGCACAATACACTACTGAGCAATTTGTCAAAATTTGGAAAAGCACAGATTTTTATTTTCAAAGCTGTAGAACCTGAACAGGAAACATATATATTCTCTAAGTATTCATGACAACATTTCCTAAAATATACTAACATGCTACAAAGCATTCCTTACAAAGACTTGAGAGGAATATGGAACAGTACGTGTGGAACCCAACCCAGCTGAGCGTTTCACTGTGAAAGAAAAGCTAACTGAGCAGTTTCAAATGGAAGCTTTACAATTAAAAAATACCCCCTCCATTGAAATAGAACTCATGATTTTTCAATTTGATATTGTAGTGTTGAAAAAAATATTTAAAAATTGTAACTTAAAGTCCTATAACTTTACCTTGCACATTCCTTTTCTGTCATTCCACTTTGATTTTTTCAGTGCTTTGTATATATGTTTTGTTCCTCTTCAGCAATCACATCAATGTTACTTATCGCATAACTAATAAAAATATTAAAAGCCTCAAAAAACACACTACTAAATATGGAATTCTGAAATAAAATTTCTGAAGTAGATATTTTAGTCTTCATGCAGAACTATGAAAATATTTATTTTCACCTTAATTTATTTTCATATTAATTTTCTGAGTATCCAAGAACCATCCCCCGTCTCTTTCTCCAGATACAGAGGAAAATTTTATTATGACATTTCCCTATTTAAGAAGTCTAATCCAGATATACTCAGATTAATTTCTCACAGTTTTGAAATAATGAGGCTATCTGTTCTCCAGCAGTTAGGTCATTTTATGTGGTGCCCAGCTACCATTTTATTTAAATAATATTAATACTTGATTAAATCATATCCCAGGGCAGAAAAATACTACTGTGATACAAATTAGCTCTGACTGGATTTATTTTGGTCGTATCTTGATGTTCTCCTAAAAAGAAAGCATACGTATGTAAAACTGTGTGTGAATACATAGACAGATTTCTATAAAGCCTCGATTTTAAAGTATGAAAATTGACTTTGAATTTAACCAAAAACAATTATCAGAGGCTTTAGACTGAGTCAAAACAGAGAGGGTAGAACAGGTTGGCTTTTATCTTTTGAAGCAGCACTTTGCTGGACTGCTATAAAAGACTAAATAGCTTTCAGATGTTGCAGTTCAAGAACTATGAAATTCTGAGAAAGATGTTTCCAGCTGTGGTTTTCACATTTTTCCTGCATGATCTAGGATTTTTTGCGCATTTGGGGCAAGGGATCAGGGGGGCTTTATTTGTCTTTCTGGATAAAATTATGCCATTTGGAAGCAGTTACCATTCATTATCAGCGAGTACTTCACAAAGCAAGAGAGATAAATTTGATGTTTAAAACCCGCAGAACTCCAGAATTTCCACAGAAATGTGTCTGAGTTTAAAATAAAGCTCTTTTTCCACCGTCAAATGTACACATATTAGATATACTTTAAAGCTAACTTATTTCTGAGAGAATGCTGTGTATGAAATTGGTTTTATCAGACTGTTAATTTCACTGTTTGCCTATAAGCACAATCTTGCATCTACTTGTTTCTTCTTTATTTTTAAATAGTAACTTCAAAATTATTTAGAGATACAGCTACAATGAAAGTATTCTACATTCCCCTCCCTTTCCCATCACTTTAGATTTTTTTTTTCCAAACAAATCATGAGTAAAAAAACCAATTTCTGCTTCACAAATTGCACTCATGGAAGTAAATTAAACCACACAATTAACAATATGTTAATGAACTAAACCAGAAGTTTAAAGTAGATGAAAAAAAGAATTTCTCACAGTTATAGTGAGTAGCTTGTTTTAAACAAAATCTTCCCGCAGCTACATACATTGCATAAACAAACATACGGTATTTCCTGCCATGGATAACATGGCAATTTTATCTTGGAAAAAATAGCATGGCAACTACAGACACGCTGTTTGGTTTTTGGCAAGTGATCACCACATCTGTTATTATTAAAGCAGACACAAAAAAGCAAAATCCTAGCAGAATATTCAGATGTCTCAGACTGAAGTTAATGAAATATCGGCTTCAGCTGGGCCATAGTTTATGTTAAACTGATCTTAATACAAGAAGAAATTATTTCTAGAGTTATTAGATAAAAATACACCTTATACAACAAAACAAGGTGTTATATCTCTTAAACAGCCTGTTAGCATGAATGTTTTTCACATACATATTTTACCTCTCCCTCACTTGCTGGATTGAGGTCTACAATTGTTCACGAGAAGAAATATTAATCAAAGGGAAGTTAGGTCAGAAATATCCAGAAATATTTTATGAACATATTTTCTTTCTCCCCAAATTCTTTCAATAGGATTTAATATTAAAACTAAAAAGAAAAGTTACTAAGATAATAAATCTTTTAGCCTCAGAAAATTACTGATTGTTCTTTTGAACTATCCATCACTATTTCTTACCATTCCTTCATTCTCTATAAATCTCAAAAATAACGAGCACACAAACACTGGCTGATGTCTGACTGTGAAAGTTTGGGTGTTTGGAATTTGGAGGAGAAATGAAATTCACCTCTGCTTCATTGGCAGCTTCACCCTCTGCTGCAACACGCAGACTCTGTGTGATACATATAGGGAAAGGACTTCAGTAACCTCTGTGATCTTTCCTGGCCGCCAAGACCTTTCCTCATTCCACTATCAGATACACACAAACTTATCTGGGAATATCAGTTTCCCTCATTCCCAAAATGTCTCTATTGTCCAAATATCTTCTTTCTTCCTATTTTGCTATTGCTGCTGTTTCCTTAACTGCAGTTTAACCCTTGCTGCACCAGATCTAAGCCTATGTAAACTTGTTAATGCCTTGTTTTTCTGTATGTAATATCTTTCTATCTTTATTAAAATCTGGTTTAGTTTCCTAAACTTAACAGAGGCCTCACAAACATTTTCTTTCTTCTTATCTCTTTTCTTAACCCTTTCTCCTGTAAAAGGGAGGGGACTAATTAGAGAGAGAGTTCATCCCGTCATTGGCCAGTGTTGGCCAACCAGTGACAATGAGAAACTCATTTCCTCCCTGTTCCTGTAATTTCTTTGCAACATTACCACGTACCCAACCTTTACTTACGTTCAGAGCACCTGTAATGAGGAAAAGGAGGAAAAAAGAAAAGACGTGGAGCCTAATTTTGGCACTTCCTGTTTGAGCCTTACTTCTTCGCTGGTAGGATACATCTTCAACATTACCCTCTGGCAGGAATCAGAGAAAGAAAAAATAACCATGACAGTCTCATCTTGTTCTTGTTAGTGAATGACACGAGACCAGTTTAAAAGGAGAGCTTGAGCCTGCCTTATACACACACATGAGCAATCCCCATCACTCAACCAGCAAGGACTGGCTTTCATCAGGAAGAAAGGTTGATCAGTTAAGTTTCAGCATTCTTGTACAACTCTGTTTTGCACTCGAACATGAAAGAGAGACTGGAGAAGTCATGGGAACAGAAATTAATTTCCCTGAGGTTTCTGAAAACTAACATGGTTTAGACCATTACAGTGTAAATGCTGTCGTGTGCGGTCACTTAAAAAGCAGCATCATGGAAACAATGTAGTGTGAAGTGTAATACACTGTTTTCCTGTGAGCAAGGTCAGAAAAATAAATTCTAGAACTGCTTTTGCCATAAGATTGCAAAGCAGATGAGCATTGCCTAAATATATGTGTGTAAATTTTATTCTATTTACAGAAACAGGATCAGTTACCTCTACATTTGAAGGATATTGCCCTATAAACAAGCAGAAGTAGTCAATTAAGCTTTTAATCAATTCCCCAAACGGCAAGATGCACTGGTGCATTTACTTTGCTCTGAAGTAAACGATGGTTAGTTCTTGTTACTGCCCCTTGTATGCTACTATAGAGAAAACCAAGTTTCTCCTCCCCATTTGCTTTGCACAGCTGAGATATCTCCAGCCATCTGTGTAACAAGAATTGGAAAAATTTATTACCTGCTTCAGCTGAGCAAAACACCCACAAAAAAAAAAAACACCAACCAAACACACGTATTTATACAAACAACCCCCAACAGCAGCAATACACATATTTTCATGCTATAAATTAAAACCAAGATTGTTATGACAGAGGAGCTGACCGGCATTGCTTTTGATTAATTTTGTAGCTTAGTCTGGACTCCCAAGGAGTACTTAAGAGCTTTGGATGTATTTAAGGAAATACATAAATGTATTCAGGCACTAACAGGAAAAGGAAAAATATATATGAATAAATATATATACGCACACCCTGCAGTTTGGCTCATTGTTGATAGAAGTCCTTAGGTCTCAGTGATGCCTGAGAGCATGCTGGGTATTCAGATGCAGGCTTTCCTCATTAACTGAAATTACAAAGCAAATTACCCAGTCGTCTTTCATTTCTATATACCACAGGACACAGAAGAGCCCAGGTTACCAGTGTATTTTTCATTGTGCATCTCCTTGGCTTTCTAAAAGTTAGAATTTGAACCTAGCTAAGTATTTCTTGGTTTTCGGTGTGTATTTTACAGTATGTGGTGTATGAAATTATTGTGAAATGAAAAAAAGAAATTAATGTAGACACTTTAGGTATACATCGTACTTTCAAATAAAACACACAGTGCTCATAGACTTCTGTGGGAGTCCTGTGTGAGTAATGACCAAATAAAAACTTTGCAATCTACCTTTGTGTGCTTGTATATGTTACAATTCATAAATACACTTTAAACAAAATATCCTCAGCGAGACTACAACCATGCAGAAAAGAAAATATTCGAGCTTCTCTTATTTTCTCTTTAAAAACTGCAGTGTTGTTGGCATACTGGTTCAACATTTCAGAAATTCAATTAAAATACGTCCTTTATAAATATAGACAATAAATATTGTTCCCATGTTTGGTAAACCTCCTCATTTGAAATACTGGCTGCTGCAAATAAAGATATTTTAGAAATGCTTACACATGTCTAAGCTCAATTTAAAATAAAAGCATCTTAGCACCAGTGATAACCAGGTGATATTTTTGTTCCCAGCAGCTTTCTGTGGTCCATTGCTGAGGCTACGTGAAACACTTCAAATTCAAACCTGATTTGCATAATCCAGATCATTCCCATCTCAAGTGTCCTGATGTGTGATTCAATAATCTGCCTTCAGGTTGATCTATGTTGCTCCCCTGTTGCCCTGGGCCCACCTAGGTAATCTGAGTCTGGTAGGTGACTTCTGGTTTTAAGATTTCCTGGAGCTCTCTTTGCACAGGGCGTAGCACCGTGAGCCACTGGTGCTCCCATGTGCTACCATAATGAACGCAATAAATCACAGCTGATCATCTAACTCAGAAAGCTACACCCCAGAAAAAGTAGCACCTTGTAAACTTGAAGCACTGCTCTAAAGCTAGAGGTTTATGCTAAAGGCAGCATGAAAGAGTTGGTGCATTAGATGTGCAGACTAATCAGAAACATTGCCAGAACACACCAAAGCTAAAAATTATGAAGCGATAAATTCCTCAGGATGCTGCTCTAACCAAGGGAGTTTACATAAGCTTGTCCTACCTGTAAACATCACCAAACACAGGATTATTTAATCAAAAGGAAATTTAAGTGCTTGAAAGGAGATAGAGTTTTTATTATCTGCAGGTAATTGCTCAGTTGAAGTGTTTTCGTTCACTGTCTGGGGGAACTAAGGTATGATTCATGAACATATTCTGCTGTTCCTTCCACCACAGATGCAAGTTAACTGCTGAAATCCCAGAACAATTTCTATTTTAGTCCTGCTTAACAGAAATATCTTCTGCCATTGTAAAACACGAATTATCCAAGAAAAATCAATCAAAAACTAAACTAAAATCAGACATCAAAATTTCCATTCCACAAGCTCATTTTCCTCATGTTAAAGGTGATGGGAGTTCATTGAAGTCTAACAGTAAGATGAGGAAAACGGGGCCCTGCAGGAATGGTGAATGAGAAAGTTAAGGGAAGATGTGGTTTTTTGTTTAGTGTCACAACAGCAGCGGCACAGAGTGAATAATCAGTTGAACGTGTTCTATCACTACAACAACAACAAGAAAGAAAGAAACTCTGGTTTTAAAAAAAATTGAAAAATCAAAGGCATTAGCATAAGATTTAACTGGGGATTATTTTAAATGTCACTTTGACAGGGAAGTTTGGTAGTTTTGGGTTGTGGTTTGTTTGTTTTTTTTTTAATTGTAAATTAATTTTTGTTGCCTAGCTCTTGCTTCAGAGTGGGAAAGTTCCTGTTGCTCAGGAGTGATAAAAGGACAATTTATTATCTTTTGCTCAGCACCTCTAACTACAGTGGCTAATAGAAAGAGGAAAGAAATTTCCTCAGATAGTCTACTCTACTGAGTAAAAAAGTCATGACTAGAAAACTGGCCTGCAAAGCCTCAGTTTATTCAATAACATGGACTCCACAAAGGCAAATTCATCAGTGTTGTCAAAAGCTGGATGAAACTAGATTCACACTCACGTGAAGATAGCTCAGATATCAACATTGTGGCTATTGTTCAATTGTTAAAGGACAGAATGAAAGAAAGAAAAAAGTTCAGGACAAGTGTACAGCATCCACCTGATATGCCTGTCAGAGAAACAGATGTCAGACTTACCTGAAACAATCTCTGAGAGCATGTAGGAGTAACTGGAAATCTAGTCATGAGGATTGGAATGACTATTCTCAGACTATTGGGGATGTTTGATTTTATATCACTGAGTTAGACATATTTCAGCATCCTGCACTGCATCTGAATGCAAGCCACGATGTTTTCATCTGCTCTAGCTGTGCCTGCAAAACTTCATTTGCCTGGACAGTAGCACAAGTGCAAATAAATGCTCAGCCTAGCACAATTCACAATGACATTTGACTGGTTATGGCAAATCCTGTCTTCTGCTTCCCCAAAGTCTGGAACCCAACTTAAAGGAAAAAAAAATATCATTTCCAGTAGATATTCAGGAGCAAACTGGGAAAAACAAAAAACAAACAAACAAAAAAACCCCCACGCCTTTTCTTTTTCCTTTCCTTTTTCTTTCCTTTTCTCTTTTCTTTTTTTACAAATAATGTTCACAGAAGATTTTCAGGGACTTAGTGATTCAAACCATCTTCCAAAACATCAGAGGTCTTCCAAAACTTTAAATAAAATCTGCATTTCTAAAATACACTGATCTTTGGTCAGGAAGTGTAGCATTCAGGTGGCTGTAGTCCCACTGAGTAGCATTTCGTGCCAGGAATAGCTAGTCTATCCATTTTCAGCACGTACATTCACAAAATACAGTGCTACTCTTTTACACCAAGAGCAAGACAAATATCCCTTATGTTTAAATAATAAAAAGCACTATATATTAATTTCTTTAATATTAGGCTATATTTTCTTAGGAACATTCTGTCTCGTCCCAGTCGGTGGGTTGTAAGGGAGGTGAATCTTTCTGATGCCCTGAAAGGTGTACTGACTGAGCAGCCAATCTCTGTTGGGCAGAACCACAAAGGTGGCAGTCATGACAATGACTCAGAGGAACAATACAAAACAAATTATTCAAACAAGTGGGCTGGATAACACTGGCTAAACCCAACGTGGGTATCAGATAAAGTATTTAGGCAAAATCAAAGAATTTTAACACGATGTTTTGGCATTGGTGTGAACTAGAACACTGGTGTAGAAAAGTGGAGAAGATAGGAGAAGAAAGAAAAGGAAGAAAGAGGAAAGATAAGAGGGTAGAGAAAGTCTCATCACCCTTGGAACGTTCTCCAGCGATGCTCATTCTTGCCCAGCAGGGTCTGCTGAGGCTCTCAGGTTCCTTTGGTGGTGGGGGTCATGTGTACACCCACCTTCAGGCATGCTGGGGTCTCTTCCTTTATAGGGCTCAGTTCCTTGGCTGAGTGTGCACAGTTGCTCCTTCTGCACAATTCCAAAAAAGGGGGTCTAGGGTCTCAGGACGTGTGCAGTTGAATGGGGCTGGGGTCTCGGTGGGTTTTGGCCCCTCCATTGCCATGACCACTAAGTTACACCTGATGCCTGCACATGCACAGTGACAAGCCTCCAGGAGGAGGGATGACCTGGCAAGAGGTTCTACCTCTCCTCCAAGGCAGGGGAACTGGCGCCTCCGAGGCAGAGATCTGGCATGGGGTAGGGGCTGCTACCCATAGCCAGGCAGTCCAAGTTAACACAACAAAGCAGCACATGATCAAAAGCAATTAAGTCATGATGCCTAATGTTGACATTTAGCAGTCCATCACACAAAGTGTCATGTACTCCATATTTCATTCTGTATATATTATATTTTTGCTATATTTTCATCAAAAGTCTTTCTTTGTTTGCTGACATACTTCATTTAAGTTTGACTTTGTCTCTCAAATGGTCTCATATAATCATTGGCCTGCTTTCACAGTCCATTATGTTAAACCAAAGCTGCAGAAAGAGGATTATTTCAGTCTCAGAGTGGTTTGGAGACATTAAATATTTAATAAGTTTTTCCTTTTAGCTGCTGAGTGACTCTTGAATAACCACTTTAAAAAAACCCCACCTTCTAACAGATGCAATTGCAAAAAATTCATTGGCATATGCAAACATTTGTTTATTTCACACTCAGTTGCTAACCTCTTTTGGCAGCAATGAAGTGACAAAATAATGTAAGAAATGAAGTACCTGAACTCTGGTATCATAACACAGATGTTAGATCTTGTGAACTATGTAGATCAGGTCAAGTGTACCCTGTCTTTGCTGCCTCTAGAGAGAATGCCTGGTATATCTTCAGCTGTAAGGGCAGTGGTTTTCATACGAGCAGTATGACCTACATTTAAGGTGCACGTACCCTTTCCATTTGCAGTAAACTAGTAACCTGCAATTACTATTTAAAATGCAAAATGTAATGAGAAGGGCGGTGCTGTTAAACCTACCCTTCAAAAATAACCATCACTTCCCACTCTTTACACCACCAAGGCACACGCATAAAACATGTTTCTTCATCTGTTAGCACCCTCGGATTCTGCCGCCTTGCTACATCTAGCATCACATTGACAAACTGGAACTCTGAGAAACATAAACACACTGGAAAAAACCTGTATGAACACAGAGGCCTAAACTCTGACCCTGCTGCAGAAAAAAGGAAATGTACAGGTCTAAACCAAAAGAAATTTACGGAAA
>NW_010392674.1:15133-30941 GCF_000710305.1 Buceros rhinoceros silvestris
AAAGAGTGCATGGAGAGGCAAGGCTGAATTCTTCAGACCACTAGGACACCACATTACATCTGTAGCACTGAAAGATCAGAAGCTGGACAATTTCCGCTGTGTTACGATACTGTCTTTTGGTGTAAAGCTGGCAAAGGTGCTTTACCTGCTTCATTGGCCAGCTGCTCAACTTCTTTGACTTCTGGCAGACCCAGAAGAAGAGACAAAAAAGAGAGACCTCAAAATTAGTGAGGAAACAGCTTATTCTCATCTCCTCCTTGCATCAGAGTGATTCATCTATTTGGGCAGAATCCTGTTTAGGTTGCTTTTAGTAAGAAACGGTAATATGACTACCTATGGAAGTGTAAGGAGCTAATGTGACTTCCAGATGCTATCTCCTTTTCACACATCTCCTTCCTACTCTCTCGTTACTGCTGTGAGTGTTCACAGTGACTTAGGCATTCCTTCTTGGACCCTTGGAAGTAGAGGAAATGATGGTTGCTTCCACTACATCAGGCCTGACAGCCTGTGGCCAGTTACCATGACACCTCAGACAGGCAGGTAACAGCTGGTGGAACACAAGCTGAAAACTACTCATTTAGCACGTAAGTAAAAAGAACACAACAGTAAAGTCAAAGACATAGAAAATCCTTAAATCCCTTGAAAAGCATTTAATGAGTTATTATAAAAAACTAAAGGTGAAGACAAATTGAAAGCAGTTACCAGCGCTAGCAATACAATAAGAAAAAAAATTTAAAATCAATATTTGTTGTATTGAAGGCTTTTTGAAAGAAATTTTATGGTAAAACTAGTGCTGAACGTTCATACACTAAATGTGTCAAAATTGGGCTGTTAATCATTTGGATGTTCACATCTGGATGTGAAGATCTTAGGAAGGCTGGAGAAACAATGCACTTGAAAGAGAGCACAACGAAAAATTGATAACCATGAAGTTTAACAAAGGTTTGGCAGCTAAACAGAGAGAAAAATAGGTGAATGAAAGCAGGCCTAGTTCAAGCCTAACCCTGGGGATCTGTGCTATTTTGTTATGCGATTTCTATGACATCACAAGTGAGCAATGCTCCAAAAGAAAACAGGATGCTGGGTCAGATCCTGATTTTAGTGAGGAACACTGACTGCACCCTCAAATGTAAAACAATAAGGTGAAATACTCTGTGCTTCCCAAGTCTTTTCTCTACCTTCGGTTCCCCTAATACAAAGGATACCATAAGGCAACACTCCAAATAATACTCACTTGCTGTGGCGTAGACAGACAGGTACTTGTTAAAACGTCTGCACCCCAGGCGCAGCTGCACTGCACCATTAGAGAGCTTGATTCACCTCTCTAGAACCACTTTAAAAAATCAGAACTATATGGAGGGTTTTCTAGCAGAGATCTTGTCTGCTGGGAGGAAAAGTTACTCACAGAACCACTGCTGCCAGTCTGGGAAGACTGCCTCAAGTGTCAGATTTCAGTGTTTTAAGCACTTCAGTAAGGGATGAATAACATCCTTAGCATAAAGATATTTCAGAAAATAGTACATCAAATCTGAGCAAAAATTGATATTCCATTACTGCAGTAAATACAGAATGCATAAAGTTTCTGGGTATTAACTAAATAGAATGTGTGTCAGAATTTTGTTTATATGCTTGATTGTTGCAGGGTCCCTTTTACGGATGGAGTCCGAGTCACAACATGGACACCAACATGGTTAGGAATTGTGCTCATTTATTGTTTACAATGCATCTCAATTTATAGACTCTTGTCCACCCAACTAGCTACATGGTGATTGGATAGCGTCTCTGTCACACAGACAGCATGCATCTCTTAAGGCACTGTGGTTGGATAAAAGGGGTTAGTCCACACACAGCTACTGTTTTGGTTAGAGTTAATAAAACAAGACCAGTTAGAGATGATTTCCCACACGATAGTGTTGCAGCTGGGTTTCGGCTGCTAAGTTTCCCAGAGAGAGTAGCATATTTTCCACAGTTCTAATTTCTGCTAGAAAGATACACCAACACTTGATTATCAGTATTTTACAGATGTAAATAGGAGCAGAATTTAAAAATCCTCATGTCCTTGAGAAGAATGAATCTCCTTGAATTATTGCAATAGAAAAATACCTGGAATTAAGAGTTAAACTAGTAGTGAAGCTAAAGATTAAAATTCTGAAGAAAACTTAAAGGAACCTCATCAGTAGCAAGAACATGCATAATAAGACACTGGCTGAAGAAAGCATCTGTTCCCTCATCTGTCTGAACTCATTATACATATACATAAATATGTATATCCTGAGGCAAGATAAGCATCAATTCAAGAACCATCAAAAGAAGCTAAAGAACAGAAAGTGTTTGTCTGAAATCCGAATTTGAAGCATATTAAATAAAATGTTATTTATTATCAATTTATCATTTTTTAATTGCAAAAAATTCAACTAAATAGCAAAGATCATCTTTGTTTAAGAGGAATAGGTGGATGTTTACAATTTTCTGTCCTTTGAACTCAAAAACGATGCTTGAACTCAAATTGGACTTTCTATAGAATCATCCTAATGCAGATTGTGGCTGAAGATTTTTCTTTACAACATGCTTAGATATTAACAACTGCTGAATTAACACTATTTATGTCTGAAAAATGAGACTTACCTGTCCCAGATCAGAAACGTACCATAGCAGGATCTTGAAGTTATCACAAACCACATTGTGAGCTTGTGTGCACTGGTCGTTAAGCAAGATACCCAGCCTAACTCAAAAAAAAAAAAAAAAAGAGAGAGAGGACAAGTTGGAGCTATGGAGCTGCAGTGCAATAAGGATACAACCATGTTAGGAAGCTGCTTGCCAGACTCCACCACAGAACTCGCTCATCAGGTTTTCTGACAGTCAGCATGGTTGCAACAGTCACAAGTGCCAGAAAGCACGTTAGCTCAGTTTATAAGAAGTGCAAAATACTATAAAGCTTCTAAAACAATAAAGGCCTATTTGCATAACACCTGAAGAACCCTAAATGCTTATAAAGAAACAGAATCACAACCTTGCCAAGAATGAACTAGAGTCATAACATGCAAGTGGATGAACTGTAAACTTCTGAAGATAAAAAATAACCTTGATTTCAGGTTGTAAACTATATTGTTATTTGTTTTGCAAGTGGAGGCACTGGATGCACCCTAATTAAATAGAACTGAATGTTAAAGAAGCCCCAAAACCCCTGAAAACTAACAAACATGACAAACAAACAAGTAAATACAGTAAACTAATAGCTGCTGCAGAATTGCTCATGGCACAATTTTTCCATAATTTCAGCTCCTTTTCTAGTCAGCTGACAGCTCTCTTCTTTTGCAGTAACTGGCCACCTTAAAGAATAGGTTGACTTATTTTAGCTTAAAACATATTAAAAGGGTGATAAGGATAAGGCACATAGAGAGCAATAACATAGTATGTATTTTTCTATGCTTTGGCCTTAGTGCAAGATTTTCTGGACCCCCTGAACGAGACTGAACATCATAATTTTGCACAAAAGAGAGGTGGTGTATGTTGCTCAGCTGCACCTGGCCAGGAGACAAATGTAACAGTTCTTAGTTCTGAAGCAACTTGCTGCACAATCTCTATCACCAGACAAATGCAATAGTAAAAGAAAAGTTGTATCAAAAGCAAACATTGACTATATATCACATACAGATACAAAATTAGAAGTTCGTAATGCAAATTCTAAGCACAGTATATGATCCAGGAAACCAGGCAGGCATAAAATTGAAACTGGGAAAACTTATTGTACTTTTATGGTCTACTCATATGCATAAAATAATGATTTACTGAAACTAGGTCAGAAAGCTTGCAGGATCAAATGTAGAATACACAAAATGAAAACTAAAAAGAGAGCTGGTGCAGAAACGGGATTCTGTTTTCGTGCAGTGTTTATAACATGTTTTTTCACTATATCCAATCTCTAGACTGCTCAATTAATTCTACAGGCATTTTACACTTTTTTAAATTTCAATTTCTATATTTTTGTCTTGAGGTACAAAGAGAGAATTTTGTAACATTGTACAGGCATGTAGGGATGGTGTTAGGAAAGCTGAAGATCAGCTGGAGTTGAGACTTAGTCATCAAGAGCAAAAAGAAAAGCTCCTATAGCTACATTAGTAGTAAAATGTTGACCTTAGAGCTCACCCTGCTTTGAGCTGGAGACTGGACTGAGGTTCCTTTCAACCTGAATTATCCTATAATGTTAATACTACTTTTAATACTGAATATTGCATTAAGTTATATTGGTTATTTATTACATTAGTAACTAAGTTACATTATCTTACATTAGTTTGAATTACATAGAAAAATGATAAAGTGAAAAAGTTGTGCATGATTCAGAAATAACTTGTGTGGGAATACATAAAACAAGTCCAAAATTTGCTTTTCATAAACATTCTCTAGTATTTGTTTAAACTTTATAGCTACAAACTACGGTCCATTTGTATTCCATAAATACGCTAATGATTAAATTCCTCCAATATCCATTTGCCATTTTCACATGTACTCACTCAGTACACTGAAGTCCCTTAAAGTCCCATAAATTGGTTCAGATTTATACCACGTTCCTAAGATTTTAAGGGGTCTGCTCACTGTCCCAGAAGTTACATGAAAATGCATTTTGATATACAGGGTAAAATCTTTGGCCTGTTTTACTCTGCGGTAAAAATCCCATTAACATCAATGCAGCTGTATATTATCCCAAGACAATGGCCAGACAGATACAGATCATGAAAAGCACCATTTTCATGCAAAGCAGCTAACTTCTACTAAAATATAAAGACTGGGGAAAAAAAATCTGTTAACCTTCTGCTTACCCATATCTTCTCTTAACCCATTACATATTTTTCCCTTGTAATTAAATTATGCTCTCTCCCTCACCAATTTTTTTAGAATAGGAATTAATTGTTATGTAGCGGTAATTAATATCTCTGTTCTCTTCAATTTAAAGTGTTTTGAATCGCATAGAGACTTCTATTTTACACTTGAATGTCTTAATGAATGTCTGCAGAAAAAAAAAAAAATCTTTTTCCATGAAAGTGTTCAAAACACTCATGATAACCAGAAAAGAACTTTCAATAATACAGACATCCTCACTAGCAGCAGAGTTAAGAAAGCCAACATCTATGGGTAGAATCAAGAAAAAAAGTAAATATTAATACATTATCAGTCACAGTCAGCTGTTAGAAATGAAAATTCCTGATCATTATTTTCCAGTGTCTGAAAGCCACACCAAAACATCTATTACACTGCAGACAATAGTTCCTTTTTGTTCTTTTTGGATCATCACACTGGGATTTTTCTTAATAACAAAGAATCCTTCTATTTAAATTGAACTTAATTTGAAATTAATTCTTGGTTTACTTATAATACCTATCAACTTACTTCTGTCAAAGAAAGAAATGGTATTTGACCAATCCTAATTGCAGGAGGCTTTCTTTTTTTCATAAAAACTTGGGGAGATAGCTATGAATCTCTCAAACTCATGATTAGCTGCATGCAAAACAGATGCACAGGAAGTTACATACCAACTAGAGAAAAATAGTTCCACATGTAAATTTTCAAAAACATTCAATTAGTACCATGAAGCACAAACTTTATATTCTTAAGACTCTTTGCTATTTTTTTTTTAGCAGAAAGCAGAAGTTTTTCCTCAACAGTTTTAATTCTGATCCACTAGCTGCTTTTCTGCTGAAGGTGGTGCACTGTGTAGGGCAGAATACAAACCTGGCAGTGTTCACAGGAGGGAGAATTGTGAACTCACCATCCCTAGCTGGCCTGAGAAGTAGCAGCCTTTTCACTTGAACTGCACATTACAGCTCAAAAATGTAAACAGAGTTTAAAAAAGAAACACGTAAATAACACATTCACACTAGTGTGCAGTATATGGAATCAGGAGTCACAACTTAAGCACTGATAATCACTTATTTTCGCTATGTGGCATTCTCCTGACTATATCATTGTTTTGCTTCCAGCACATTCTGAGGCTGTCAAATGGGAAATGAAAAAGCCTATGGTCTGCTCTTCAGAAATACATCAATTGCCTTCAGTCTGGATAGAGTCATTCCTCTAAAGGCTATTAAATATATTCCAGACTCATCAGACTCTGCTGTTTGCCAGTGCCTACCTAACTGCCAGAAGCTGTCCAGAGGTGCTTTGCTTTTGGTATTAAACAAGTGCCACAGTTTTGCCAGTTTCCATTGCCCAAGGGAAAAAAAAAAAAGAGTTCCAAGCTTCCTGACAGCACAGATGCTCCCTGCAATCTAGTTGCATCTATCATGTAGTGCTGGCAGCTCATGTGGATTACACAAATTCCACCCTCCAACCCAAATTATAAAAAAAATTTAGTAGCTTCTGGGTTGTTCTGCAGAAGACTTTTATCTTGGATTTCACATCAAATTTTCAGTGTTATGACTGATCTTTCTGCTTTGGACTGCTGACTCTATAATAAATAGAAACTCGCTTCAGAATTAAAGCGTAACTTCTACTCTGCTGTCAAATTAGGAATTGTGAAAGGCTCTCCAAAGCGTTATAGAAATAATTGTCCCTTGCTATTTTCGAGCTGATGTGACCCTGGAAGCTACATACTGAAAAAAACCAAGTCAAACATTAAAACAGCATCTTTGCTCTAACAAAATATTTAATGACCATCTTTTTGGTAGCAGGAAAGACTTATCAGGGCCACTGAGATTTGCAAGAGACCCTGATGTAAACTCCTTGTGAGCTTAAATGGGCTTGCCAAAGGCATGGCTACTGGAATCTATCAAAAAGGTGGAGAGGAAACAGATGTAAAGTCTAATACACCACTCAAGCAATAAAATCCAAAGACAAAGAAGATAAAAAATAATCTCTTGCATCTGGATTTGGGGTCAGATCAACTGCTCAACTGTCTTCTTCCTCATGTTGCTCGGGTCAAGAGACCAAAAAAGTAGATATTACAGATATTTCTTTATTCAAACTCAATTATTTGAGTCCAAGTATGACTTGCACTTGAGCTGAGCATTATCTCATAACGCTAAAAGCACTAGCAGTTTCACTGATATTAACAAAAAAGAGAAAGAGCATGACTTTAAACAACTTAGATCTCATGTCAGAATTCAGTATTCCCATAAATCTCTAAGCATGAGTGTAACCTTCTTTACACAGCTTGAAAAAAAAAATTTCACGTATTGAACAGAAAAAGAATATTTGTAAAAGTCTCTCGCTAGATTTGTCCAGGTTTGCAAAAGCTGGTGATGAATGACTGACATATGAACATTGATCGAAGTTGAACCAGAAATTGCCTGAACCAAGAGCAGTATGAAATAATTCTATCAGATGGGAACTCTAATCACTGTGTCTGGCTCTGATAGAATACAGTGTGCAAGCAGATAGACACCTTATTTAAACACACACTAACCCATTTTTAGGGGAAAATGTGTGCTTTCTGGCAGCTGTATTCAGCTCTCCGCAAGTGAGAGATATGTTGCTTGTGTTAGCTTTTAAAAAACACATTGAATTGGGAAACTAAACTAAATAGAAAGACATAGACTGCCTGCCATACCATCTCAAACACAGTTTTACATAGTTTAAAAGGAAAATACTGGAACACAGCAATACATACACAGTCTTCTCATTACTAGAACTGCTTGTTTTCTATGTCTCCCTCTGTGCTAACAACAGCCTCTTTAGTGGCAAAATACTCAAAAAGGATTGAAAAAAAAAGAATTTGAAATCCATATACTATTTCTTTAACATTTCAGAAAGATATAGAAGGATAGAAAATCCTAGGTCCTGAGGTGAAGATGACATTTACAAACCACATAAGCTCTAACATCTCTTGATCCAGTTAAGAGAAAACTGTAATCACAAGATAATATCCATGAAAAAGTTGGAGCAGCTGGAAATAACAGAATTTCAGCACTCTAGTCTGAGTTCTTAAAAATATTTAAATGGCATTCACAAGAGCTGAGATTTCAACTTCTTACTATGGCTTACAGCTGTTCTTCAGACAATCACTTCTACGTCACTAACATGTGGTAACTCTTCAGTGGCTGCACAGTAATACAGCAAGCACTTCACAGCAAGATTGTGTTAAATCTGTTGAAACTCCAGTGCACATGTCATACAAACAGCAATTCCAAAATCATCATTAATACTTACCCTTGCAGGACAGTTATGGAAACCTCTGTGACTGACTGGGCTCTGAATTTAAAACACTATTTCCTACTAGATGTCTACCAAATGAAAGCAGAGTTATATAAATATTCAATTCCTACGTTACTCTATCCTTCAGCCTAAGCCCGTGGCTTCATGACATTAAGAAGAAACTAAAAATTGGAGTGATTGGAGAGTAGGCCAGAGGTATAGACAGAAGGAAAAAAAAGACCAAAACAAAGGAAAACCAAAAGAAAAACAGAAAAGAAAAAATATCCTTTCCTAACCAATTATCCTTTAAAGACAATGTAAGATCATTCTATTTATGTGAAGTAATATGAAGAGCAAATTCTACCAGGGATTTTTTCAAATACAAAAAGAGATGAAGACATTGCATGTGATGTTAGTGACACTGTGATAAAACTTCTATGGCTCACGGGTGTACTTACTGGTAACAGAGACCCGTTGCCACTGAGAACTTATAACTTAAAGTTATATTTTCCTCATTTATAAAGAATATTTCATGCTGTTGAAAATAATATGTAAGTTACGTGTAGCTAAGCAGCAGTTCACACAGTACCTTTTGCACCACATTAGTAGCAAACAGTCTGTAACATGCTGATTTGATCTCTCTTCTTTGTGGTAATATCAGGATGAACCTATGTAGACTATCAAAAACTAGTCCAAGTTACGACAAGAAACAAAAATTGAGAGAACACATATACAGTAAATATGAAATTACACTCAAACTTCAAGCTCATACTTTTTAGAATAGTCAGACTTTTTGGACTCTCAAGCCATACAAAAGTAACCTGCACTGAACATGTATCAAGCACTATAAATAATTTTCTTTTTCTTTTTCTTTTTTTTTTACCCTCAACTGCCTCTTTCTCTGCAAACGGGAATGAAAGTTATGTTCAAAGACAGAATGGCTCAGGCACGCAAAAACTCAGCCTGTGCACTTAGGAAGTTCGTATGCAACACGTGAAGGATTTCCAAGCACCTGAGCCTTTATGCTCTACATCCCTGCGGAGGGACCTTAAATCATAACACAGCAGTATACATTACACATTTCCTAATGAACATCAGGACAGGAGAAAGCCCTAATTTTAGCCAGCCTGTGTTCTTCAGAACAGTAATGTTTTCTTTTCAAACCCCTTGAGGCATGAATGCTAGCAACCCCAAAGGGAGGAAAGAATCAAACAAGCTTAAAAGCAGGAACAGAGAAGAAAGATCAGAACAAAGAAAAAAGACAGGGATTGAATGTCTGGAGAGCAATGCAACAAGGAAAGCCGTGGCAGCAGATTAAACAACAGCCTCAATTTAATCATAGGCTTTCATGGGTTCATATGCTGTGTCTGTCTCTATCCAACCAGTAGTCATTAGTTTTCTAGTTTTCCACCCAGTTTTTTGATCTCAGCTTGGTTCCAGTTCGTCGTGTATTAGGGGTGTAAACCTTAATTACTTATGAACAGGAATGAACTTAATTTCATACTACAGAATTTCACACACATTTGATTCTAATCACAGCAACTGATATTCTCCACCTATTTCAGCAAACCTATGTAAGAGCTGAGGATGACATAATTTATAGTGTATTGTTGCCAAAACTTAAGGTTTAAGAAAACAAACTTACAAAAGGTCTATGTGTAGAAAGCATACAAGTTTTCCGTCTGTGGTAAACAACAGAAATAACAGCTAATACTGATTTGTCAGAAACAAACAGCAGGATAACAGGATCTGTGGAAAAGAAGGAAATGTACATATTCAGTATTGTTAAGAGGTTTGAAACTATCTTCCGTGACAGCCTCAAAAAAAATTAGAAATACATGACGTAGATAAATTCTATAAATGCGGATGCATATATATTGGAAAAACAGGTTTAAGGTGTGGCTATCAATGGTTCATTATTAAAATAGAAGTTATATCAAGGAGGCTCAATACGTGTCTTCTCAGAGACATTCAATAGCTTTGTTAGTGACCTAGATGAAAGCTACAGAAAGTTGTTATATCTGTGTTGGTTCATGGATACAAACAAAGCAAGACTTGAGAAGAAACAGCATCTTTAAGTAGACCAACTGATAAAATACCGGACAACTAGACAACCATTGGAGCACCTTTGCCAGAGCTAAAAGGTAATGTGCTTATGTTAATAATATTTGAGGGCTCGGGAAGGGCTGAGGTGCCTGAAAGCTTTTCTACTATTTTCCTCTTTCTATCAGCTGGTCTAAGAAATGGTGTATCTATCTCCTGACAAACCTTGTCTCTTTGGATGATGATATGCTTGTGACATTTTTTAATCGAATGCAATTGACACTAATCTGGGAGAGACAGCTATTACAAGTTGAAGTTATTTTCAAATCATTTTGGAGAATGGTAAAATTTAGCCTCAAGAATAAAACGCTTGAGGATGACACGGCTTCAGCACCTGCAACTGGTACTATTGAGCACTGAACTGAGAAACTTCTCCAATGGAATGTCAAGCTGGCACACTACACCAGTCAATGAAGCTACACCAAGTTTACCTGAACTGATGTTCTTGTCTGTAATCTAATCGGAGTGAACACCAATAAGCAGAATTTAGAAGCATTGTTCTAGCTCTATAGCTACGGAAAATTATTTATACAGAATTATTATTTTTTTCAACTTAAGGAATTTAAATTGCAATAAAAAAATTAGAAGAGTAATAAAGCATATACATTTTAAAGTGAATAAATAGAAAAGGTGAGAATACTATAGAGGTAGAAATAAACCCAAATCTAAAGCAGCTAACCAAGGTTAAGGTCTCAGTTTTGCTTAGAAAGTAAATTTTAATATAAATTCCGAAATGCATCTTTTAAAACAAATATTTTCCTACTGCTGCACTTAGAGTGTCCTCTCCCCTCAAGCAGTTTATGAAAGTAGTTTCAAGAGGAAACTGAATGGTTGGAGACTGACTAATTGGTCTCGAGAGAGCAAAAGGGGGTGCATTAATTTTCACTAGCACAGGGTGAGGGGGGAAAAAAGGGGGTCTTCTCTAAGTAACTGGAAAACCTGCTGAGTAGGATACCCTTCTTTTTATGCTGCGTAATATGGGCATGGACCAGCTTTTCCAGAGACAGCTATTATCTCATTAACCTCAGAACGCGTTAAAACTCCCTGCTCTCCCATCACCAGTTTCCTTGCTCTCATATGTACATTCTGACCAGAGAGCATCACAAAATCCAGATAAACCAGGCAATTGCTCCAAGTGCTTCATGGCAGTTTGAATGAGACCTGTACTTTTTCCAAGCAGCAGTAAATCAGCCAGGGGATATTATGACACTGTCTGGAAGCAAACAGAAAAAGTGCAGATTTATAAGTGGTTCAGTGCATTTTAATGTCTTCAGACAGCATAGAAAACACTCCCTTCTGCAGCCCTGTGTCAGAGAAACATGCACAATGCCCTTCTTATTAGAAGTCCTGGAGAAAGAAGGTAACACAGTAAATCTAACACTATCCAAGAAGCGCCTACTCCTCTCCCAGGATTAAGCAGCATTAAAAGAAGCACACAGGTTCTTTCCTACCTAAAAGCCTCTTCTTCCCTCTGTCTTTTTAGTACAGCTGCATGGCCTTCGGAAAGTGTAGATTGACTTATCCAAGGTATTTTTGACCTGGTCTAGTTCTCAGTGACAGTAAAGATATAAGGTAACATGGGTTTCAGCAGAGAACCATTACCTAGTCACCTGGTCAGGATTTACTGATCACCTTACTCTTACTCAGCTACTCCAGATGTGCCAATCCAGCCTACAGGTGTAGCTTCTGCAGCAGCATAGGTCTCCTCATCCCAGATATTAATAGATCTCTTACTCATGCTTGAAATAACCTTCCTAAAGTTTCTGAGACTGGTCAGCTGGAAAAAGAAGTGGAAGAAGTACAGAAGGTCACATCTTTCTATCATCTATCTTTTCAGGCTTTCCCTAATTATAAACAGAAAGTACTCCAACGTTCACAACTCTTGTACAGCTCTAGACTCAAAAGTATCTCTTACTGACCACATAGGTAATCCTGACCTTCTTTTTCATGTCTGCTCTGAGGCAAAAGTCATAAACAACATCAAACTGAAACTTATTGTTATTGCAGCTGTCGCAATTCTGAGGAACCACTCCCTGAACCCAGTATTCAGCTTCAGTTTCCAAATGAAATTTTACTGAAATGATTAGCTTCAGCTGTCAAGCTTTCTGATCTTCAACACTACATAAAGAGATCCTAACAATATAATTTTCAGAGGAAATTAAAATTACCTGTATAGAATCTTTTCTTTCTTGGAGAACTTTCCAAATAGATTTTGTATTGTCCTTGGTTATAATGAATTAGATATATTTGACCAACTTTGCAAACTGGGATATTTCTGGTATAAGGCACTACTGCACAAGAGCACTCAAATGATTCCTAGTCACCTTTGGAAAATGCAGGTCACTGTTTCTGTGAATTATTATCTTTTCCTAAACATAACAAACACATGTGTTTTCTGGTTGGAATTGTGTGAAACAAAATAAGATCACTTAGGTCAAATATTATAGGCCTAAAAAAAACAATAATAAAAAAACCACCTCAGACCAAGGCACTGGCTGGGAAAGAAAAGAGGAAGTAACAGGTCTTGTCCTTCAAGACAGCCCATCAACTACTTGGTACAAATTGTGTGGTTTTGTTGTATAACGTATGAATACTCTGAACTCCTATTATCACTTAAAAACAAAAACAACCACCAAACAAACAACCAAAAACAAACCACTACTCTTTCTTGACAAAATAATAAGAAAAGCAGCTCAATAAATCTTGTTTAAGTCAATCGTAAAATGCTAGTGTTCATGAATCTCTCTGCCCTCAGAGCATTCAGGAAAACTCTGTGCATCTTCAAAGGAAAAATCTCATCCCAGCTGTGATTATGGGACATGACTTTGTTCTGATCATTGGCTAAAAACACACATATGATGCCAAAATAAATACTGAGATTTCTTACAGATTTCTCTTGATACTAGTGCATTTCTTAGAATATTCATGTTTCTCTTCCTAATTTGGAGGAACTAGAACACAAGAACACGTGGTCTCCTTTTAATCTGACACTTCTAGACATATGAGAACTCCTGCCAATAGTGACCTTAGGATAACTGTTATAATGATCGTAACAAGTATCCTCTGTAACTAGATTTGTTAAAATTCACAGAGCAGAAATCTTCCAAGGTGTCTGCAGATGTCCACTGAATATAGTGTTCTTTATACACTTAAACAGATGTTCATCCTGCTTATTCATTTTAATCTGCTGAAAGTATTATCTTAGCTAAAAACTTCTTAAGAATAGTTTGATCAGCTTAACTGTCCAGTAAGAGTATAACCTGGGACATGACTAGAGCACAAAGAATTATAAAAGCTTTGAGTATGTGCCTGTGCATGTGCCCATGCCTAGTGATAAATTGGCACTAAATCAACCCCCAAAAGAGCCCTTTTTTCTCTTCAGAAAGGTGCACCTCCATAGAATTGCAGCATGTAAGTTAATGGCTCTTATAAATCTTCAGTAAGAATATAAAAAGACGTAATGAAATATGTTAGACTTGACTAAGACGTAAATCATAATTCATCTTACTCCAGCCAGTGATTTCCAGGGATTTATATATGGCAATATTTTTAAAGCTGTTGCCTAATGAACAAGAAATTTTCTCTCATAAAACGTCTTCTCAGATTGCCTTATAAAATAAGTTGTCCACCAGTGAAATAACCCTTGTAGTCTAGAATTCTACACGATCACAAATATAAGCAGACAGCTGCTTTGATTTACTTTCTTATATTCGTCAGTCTTGCCCCTCATTTAATGCAGAGACATATTAAGAAGATTAGGTAAATAGATTCAATTTGTTATGTGTCAATCAATATTACAGAATGTAGTGTGTTATTTGTGACCATAAATAGAAAATAGCACATTAATTGCAAAACTAGGTATCACAAATTACCACAAATCTGCCTTAACTATCTCTATTTCTCATTATTTCACAATGGCTTTAACAACCTTTACACTCATCTCACTGAGCCAGAAAACCGGATTACAGCCGCTAAGTGAATGGCATAGTAGTTCCTGGGAGCTGATTATGTGCATTTTGCTCAGTGACTATCAAATTTTACAAACTGATAAGGTCTTCCTCATGTCTTTTCTTCAGAATACCAGCTCCCTGTATGCGGGAGGTATTCCATTAGTTTTATCTAAAACATAAATGAACAGAATCTTCGCTGATATAATTCTTTGTGGTCCAAGGAAACGATGGTTCTTTGCCAATCTTCCAACCCTGAGACTTTGTGTTTATACAGTATACAGCGTAGATTCCACCGATGGATACTTATTTGGATAAATAACATGACATAATTGTCTTAGAATCTTTTTAAAAATGATTTCTCAAGCTTTTAAATATATGGTTTTGAACTGGGCTTTTCCATAGCAGTATCATTACTACATCTTCCTCAACAAATCAGACCTTAAAAAACAACAAACAAAAAGATCCAATGAGATAACCCATAAAACACCCAAAACATCCCACCAAAACCAAAACAAAAGAGCATTTGAGCTATTAAGCTAAACAATTCAACTCTAAGAGGCACAAAGATGTGAAAATTAAACAGTTGACAGGAAAGGTTGACCTTCTCAGCTATACAGTTTTCAATAAAAACAGTCATTTGATCAACAATTATTTTCCACAAATGCAAAGGAAACAGAATGAGTATAACAGGTGCACTTTACAACTGTAAAGTTCTTGCGCAGCTGATGTACATGGTTCTACATTGCATCAATATTTTTACAGGAATTCAAAGTAGTTAGATAGTATCAGAATAAAAGCTGGCAAGTACTTCATCATTGTACATTGCTGTTTGTTTGTTTATTTGTTTTCCCAAAATATGAATTCAATAACTACTTGAAGAAAACCAAGAGTTGCTGATTTCTGTATCACAGTACACTAAAGAAGGGCCCCAAAGTAAGAGTGGGAAATGCTCCTTAACAATGAAATATTATCACGCCCAGCTACAAGAAACATCTACTGAAGTAACTTATGATCCTTGCAAAAGTGTATAGATGTCTCAGGAAAGACAGCTGCCTTTCCATATCCTCTATCTACATCTCTTGTGGAAAGCACTATAATACACTGAAATAAAATGATTTTATATACCCTTACTTGTATGTAAGATTTTAATATATAAATTTATACACATTTTTTAAAGAATTCCCAATAACCTCAATGCCTCTCAACACATGAAAATCCAAATTAAACCATCTGCCTTCATTTTGCCCCTGCTAACATAAGTCTTAAGTACATGATTATTCATATCTATTTTAAGTAACACTGACAATCACAAAAGACTTGACGCTGCACATACTGACTTACCTGCAGTATATTAACTACTATCGTTACTTGCAGATAAACACTGAAAACGCTGCATGATTAGAGGCTCAAAGTCTGACTGTTTTAAATTGTTATAATCTCACTGATTTTATATTTTTCTGAATTAGTCATATAAACATAAAAACACTGACAATCCAAACCAATTGGAGAATTATTTTGTTAGTGCTTGCATAGATAATTTTTCATTATCTTGTATCCAGACAATTGAGTCTTTTTTTGACAAATTACCTATTCTTTCTTCATCTCATTAGACCTGAAATATAAATATT
>NW_010392675.1:0-3105 GCF_000710305.1 Buceros rhinoceros silvestris
GGAAAATAAGAATTAAATTATTCCTCCTAATTTCCAGAATGAAAGAAATCCTCTACCTTTTATGATAGAAATTACACTGAGGCAATTCTCTCACTACAGAAAAGTCGTTACATACATATTCTGTAATTGTGGTGATGTGTTAAGAAGCATGAAATAAAGCCCAAAAGGTATGCATTTGCTATTGATTAAAGCAATGGCCAAGAATAGATCAGGGCTGGCTTCTAAACATCTCATTTATGTTTCTTGCTTTGCACTGGGTACGAGTAGTGACTGTTTAAGTACCCGCTGGTGTCTCTCACAGTCTCAGTCCTTGATAAGGGCTGATAGAGTAGAATTTTCCTCCCAGTCCAGGCACTGGCAGGTGTGAGGTTAAGTGTGATCTACCTGGTTGTGCCAAGGGGGGCACACATCTGTGTGCTTGAGGTGCTCGTACTTTCATGTTTTGAGGGAAAAAATCAGTGAAATAAGGGAGGGGCATTCTCAGGTGTTGTGAGAACCAATGGTTCTATTAGAGGTCTACCAACTCTTGTATTCTAAGTTGGCTCTTTTTTTCTAAGTTAGAACGCTTTTTGGCCATAGAGAAATTTGTACAAACATTAACAAAGATGCTAAGTTAGTTCCAGCTGCCACAAAGGAGGAGGAGGGCACAGAGGAGTGCAATTAAAAAAGACATCACAGAGATGCCCATCCAGCTCTTCACACACTGACTGTAGGATTTTTACTGAGTTTTGATGGCTGAGAGATCTTGCTGTCAGACACACCAACACGAATTTCACAATGAAGTTAGATGAATTAGAGAGGGTCTAGTGGATCTCACTAGAGCAGGCTCTGATGACAGCCTGCATCACTTTAAAGCCATTATATTCAAGAAGTTCTCTGAGTCAATACTGTTTTGAGTTCATTTCTTTCATGTGATTCAGTGATTTAAAGACTTCCAGGGCACGCCGTCCCTTGGTAGGGAAAAAGTCAAACATGCCACCTTCGTTCAGAAAATGATGCCCAAAGTGGGGTGTAGCTGAGCCTTTACGTGTCTGGGATATGGAGAGATGAAAGCTGCCACGTTGCCCCCTCCAAGTCTCTTTCTACTACTTAATGGACTGTTTAATGTCAGTCATTCTTAGTACGACAACATCTGCAAAGGTATTTCTGCTTACATTTTCAAAAATGGCTGATGAACTCACGCGTCTCAACTGTTAAGCATTTATTAATTAGAAAGCCTCTGTTTAAGAATCTCCTAATGACTGATTTTTTTAAAAAGGTGGGATATTCAGTGTATCATTGAGCACTTCCTGTGGGCGTTCGTGGTCTCAAAAGTAAAGTTTGACCTCTGTGCATTACCTACAGGTGTTATTACAGACTAGACAGGGGTTATTACACCTGTACGCCTACTCCGCTTGCAGTGGAGACACACCCTGATGACTTTCTGGTTGTTGGTGTCCACTGCAGAGCCTAGAGTTTGTTGTCCTCTTTCCAGGGGCACAAGAAGCAAAGACTGGGAAATACGGCCTTCTGCTGACATGATCCTGCCTTCCCCTCCCAGCCACCAGCTTTGGACAGGATGGGAGTTTTCTGGGACAGACTCAAGCACAAGTGCCTTTGCTGCCTGCTCACCAAAAATAACCTCCCTCCTACAAGGCTGCAGGAATCTTTTCAAGTTATTCTCATTAATTTGGCAGAATTCAGCATCAAACGCTCACTTGTAAATGTAGAAAAGTTGGAAAAGCAAGTTAATGTTTCATTTCAAGGTTATATGCACAGTATATCTCTACCTCTGACCGGAGCTTTGGGAACTGCCAGGGCATAACACAACAAAAATTAGGAACCATCACAACAACCAAAATGTGATTGACCCAACCACTGACAGAGGGATGGATCTCTCCCCCCCAAATCCATGTTGCCTGGGATTCAATACAATGTTGCAGGCATTAATTTATCAGCAATTTATCTGGAAATCAGATAAAACTATAAAAGAATGTCCTTTAAAAGCGGATTATAGATGGCTGAAAACGCAATTACACAAAAGGAAGACAGAACCTTTATTAGAGAGAACGATTTCTTTTCCTGTTTTCTGAATTTGGGTGTAGCAGGCTCTAAAGACAGCATCAGACATGCAACTTGTGTGTCATCAGGATGGGTTTGCATGCCACTAACGAGCTGACGAGCACATTGCATGTGCACATGTGCCATCCACTGTAGGTGGATCTCCGGCGCGGTCTGGAGCAGCAGCATCCAGCTCCACAGCCCGGGACACTGCTCACCCGATGGGAGTGGCCGCAGCTCCTGCTCAGTGATACCCTCCTCTACAGCTCTGACTGTTTTCCTCTTGGTTTGCACCGATTCTTTTAACTTCTAACTCCTTGATTTCACCACCCCTGTCTTGCCACACAGCTTGTTTTTTACAGGCAATTCATTCATTCCTTGTGTCTGATCTCCTCCTAAGTCTGGCTACACTCGTTCCTTTGTCTTGACAGGAATTTTTCCCTTCTCTGAAGGCTTCTGCATTTTGAATTTCTGAATTTCTTCCTCTCTTTGACTCTAGTGATTTAGCATCTGTTATAGCGTTTGCATGTCTTCATACATTAATGTAAATGATGCAGCCTTGCAATCCATAAATATTCAGTTCAAACTAAATTTGAACCTGTTTATTCTTTCCTAGGCAGTTCCCTACAAACACTAACATAAACCCAAATCCTTTCATAACACCTTTCTTCCTTCCCTCTCCAACAACGCTCGTCCTGAGACCAGTAGAAAGGTCTGGTTTGGACATTAGCTTCGGTGTAATGGTTTCTTAGATTAAAGCACAAAACGCGAGTCTTCTTTTCTTCCCTTCCCCGTCCTCTGGATAAGTTAAAAAGGAAACAAACATTCCAGACCCTGATCACAGATGTAACAGATTTACACCAGGCTCTCTAACCATGCACAGTCAGAGTGAAGACACAAGTTCATCCAGGGACACCATTTACCTTGGCAACAGTGGGGTTAATCTGTGACAGAATTTTATATACCTGGGCGCAACTTAATTTTGAGTCTTGCATGCCCTGACACAAAGCATGGACAGCACATGTGCCTGTGTGCAGTCAGAGTGAAGACACAAGTTCATCCAGG
>NW_010392676.1:0-8244 GCF_000710305.1 Buceros rhinoceros silvestris
CCCTAGTCCCCCACCTACCCTACCTCATACTACAAGAGCAGGGAAGCTGCTGGTGAAATGAGAGGCAGCAAATTTTACTGAAGTTTAATGGACACGTCAGAACGATGCTTTGGTAGCGCATGTGGGCTGTACTAGCTTAGCAACTCCCTGTAGAATAGGGTTAAATACTTGGAAATGGAGGATGTCCTTATTCTGGTTAGGCAGGATGAACATTGTGCAGAACCTGTAAATTCATTCCTTGGGCATACACTGGCCACTGCGCTTCTGTGTGCTGGCAAAAAGCTTCTTGAAGGGAGATTATTTCATAATTAGCCATTAGGAGGAATTTGTACCTTCCTCTGAAGCGTCTGGTCCCCATTGCTGCTGGGGACTGACACACCAGACTAAGGGAGCATCGCTCTCACCCGTCTGGTAGTTCCTTTCCTCAACTAGCTAACTGTGCTGCAGGGCCTGCAAAACCCATCAAGCACTCTCCTCCCCGCAGCTCCCACCCGCCACGGCCACCGCTTCGGCTGCCTCGCTGTCCCGAGGGGGGAAGGGGAGGAGCTTGGCGGCTTCATGAGTAAACCCACAGTACGTGGGAGTCGTTGACCTGCCTGTTACTGAGGGTTTAATTTGTACCTGCAGGCTCCTTCCTCCCCTCCTCTGGAAACTTTTGAGGAGCAGATTGAAGAAGGCTTGAGGATGAAGTGACTTTTCATCCTGATTCTCTGAATTTCACTACAGAAATGTCCGTAAGCTTTTGAAAACGGCAGCAATGGGAAATGGCCAGGCACTGTTAGCCGCGGGAGCCCAGCGCTGGCTCCCTCAGTGCTTAGTACAGCTCAGCTTTGGAGTGCTTCTCACTACACAAGTCACTGGGATTCCTGGGATCCACCAGTTCTTTCATGCTGGGGGGAATGTCCTTGCTGAAGCTCTGCTGCGTGGCTATGTCAGCCCAGCGTTGACTTTTGGGCAGCTCTTCCACATCCGTGTGGCCTTGTGTGTCCTTAGTCCAGCGGGCAGGACGCCGGCGAGCCAGCCCCTCTGCCGAAACCTGCCCGTGCCGGTGAGCGGCCGCCCGGCTGTGTCCTGCCTGTGCAGCTGAAGCCTCACGTTGGGGATGTTGTAGGGTTGGTGGAGCTCACCTCCACCCCGCCAGCTGCATCTGCCTGGAGGCTGTCCCCGCAGCACCGCCTCCTCCAGGCACATGGCTCCGTGTCCTCTCCCTTCTCCAAAGAGCCTTGGCCTTCCTGTCTGCTGCTGGGAGGGAAGGGGACAGGCTTTATTCCTCCTGGTTAGGTGGCAGGGCCCCCTTGTCCAGCCCCAGGAGTCGCACAGTGTTGCACAGACTCCACAGCTGGTGGTTTCCAGAGGCAGGAGGACGCAGATATGACTGTTGTGCCCCTATCCAGGTGACACCGCCTTGCTGGGCCTCCCGTCCCTTGCAGTCTCTCTTGTCAGGCTGCCGTGTGTGTTTGGGGGCTGACAAGTGAGATGTGCCAAGAGCTCCCTCCCATGCACCACTTTAAGAGGTCCCAGTGCTTGTGCTGTGTTGTGCCACGGCACGGAGAGCTAGGCAGGACTTCCCTCGGTGGGGACAAGAGCAGGAGAGGAGAGGAGGTGGGAGTGGACGGATGTGTGTGGCAGAAAAGGCAAGAAACAGTTAAATTTGATCTTTTTTGGAAACTTCCCTATCTCCCATCCTGGCTCTTGTTTCAGTGTCTTTTTAGACCTTGAAACCCAGGCTGCTTTTGTGGTGGGCATCAGAAAGAAGAGGTGAAGCTGAGTCTCAGGCCATCAGGTGGGGAGAACAATTCATTCTTCACTGACTTGGCAACGGCTCTTTGCCTCCTTCCTTGCTCTTCAGGTGCCACTCATGTCAAGACTCTTCTCTCATCCTCTCGAGGTGGTAGATGGCTGTCCTGGGCTTGCCCAGGTTCGTGAGCCGTGAAGTGAAGGCAGTGGCAGCGACAGGAGGAGTTCTCCCTGCTGGGGAAGCCTCACAGCATGACTTGCTCTGTGCTTCCTCTGTGTCACCCCTCTCGTGCTCCATGCTCCAAAGGGATGGCCCCTGTCAGCGCTGCGGCTGCCTCCCTTCACCGTGGGAAATTGTCTTAATGCAGTAACAGGTTGTGCAGCTTGTTCCGGGTGAGGGAGCACGTACAGGAGAAAGCCTGTGTCCCCTTTATCACCCCGTGTCCCCTGGATTAAAACTCTCTTCACCTTGGGCAGGGCTTGCCCAGGATTGTTGAAAGCAGCAGCGCGATGCTTGGCCTGGGGTGTTGAGGCTGTGCCTGTGGAAGCCCTCAGCTTGCTCTTTAATCAGACTCACAGCCTGGTTTGGGCTGGAAGGGACCTTTCAAGGTCACCCAGTCCAAGCCCCTGCAGGGAGCAGGGACATCTGCACCCAGAGCAGGGGGCTCAGAGCCCCACGGGCCAACCTGACCTGCCATGGGGCCAGTGATGGGGCTGCTCCCACCTCTCTAGGCAAGGTTATCAATATCTGCATTCCATTTCAGAGCCAGGAGTGCTCCGAGCGGCCACCCGGCCCTGCCAGGGGGCCAGCGATGGGGCTGCTCCCACCTCTCGGGGCAGCCTGCACCAGGCTCTGCCCACCCTCAGCAGCAACAATCTCTCCCTTCTCTCTGCTCTCCATCTCCCTCTCCCAGTTGAACCATCAGCCCTTGTCCTGTCCCACAGCCCCTCCCTAGCTTTCTTTGCTCTTTCCGTACTCTTCCTCGCTGCTGCTGCTGCTCTCTGACCTCTCCACCAGTTTTCTCGTTGCTGTGTCGCCGAGTGGAGCTGAGGACAGGTGACAAGTGGCCATGCTAACCATGACAAATTGGCATCTGTGCTTAATGATTGCAGCAACTGAAATTCCTCCTCAACTGCTGCTGCTGCTGTTTGGGGTTTGTTTGGGGGTTTTTTTGAACAAAAACCAACAAGCTTGTGCTGAAAAAAATGCCAGATGCTCCCGGCTCCCCTGCACAGCGGAGATGGCACGTGGGAAGGGCTTTGCAAACACCCTCGTGCCTTACAGAGAAGGGACCTGAATGTCAATGTGATCAAATATTTAAATCAGTGAAGTGCTCTGGCAGCCCTGTCCCCTGTCCCTGGAGACTGGAATTCAGGTGGCTGCCCCTTGCAGCAGCGCCTGCTCCAGAATTAATGTGGCTGCGTTCGGCTCTAGCAGCCGTCGCAAAGGCAGGGAGGAAGCTGCGTTTCCTCGTGGTGTGAGTCTTAACTTACCTGTAACGCCCCGGCCAGGCCGAGCCGTGCAGGTTTGGGTGCCGCCGCGATCACGCCTGTACTCAGTGTTCGCATTCGGCTTTGCCTCTGCAGGGTGGTTAAAGCGCTGTCCCTCGGCTTTGTCCAGCCAAGAGCGAGCCCTGGCTGTTTGTGAATTCTGGGCGGGCGGCGAGGGAAGAGGCCGGTTATTGCGTAGAGTAAATCTGTCACTGCCCCGGCACTAGCGGTTCTGGTTGATGCGGAGCGAGCTGCAAACAGCCCCTGGAGTATCCCAGGTGGGGGAAATGGGGGAAAGAAAGGGGCAGCTGAAGCTCAAGGTCTTGTTTGCTGGAGCAGGTACCTTAGGACCATCCTACCAGCTTTCGGTGCGTGCAGCCGGAGCAGCCGCCTCCTGCCATCCTGCCCAACGCGGTTTGGGCACCTTGTTTTCATTATGGGAATCCTTTAAAGCAAAAAGGAGCCTCAGGCAGAGAGGTGGGTGACCTTCTGGGTGCCGGGCTGGGTTTCTCGTCTCCAGAGCAAGGGCTTGGCGTGCTGGCAGTGGTTGTGACTCAGATCCGCGTGCACAGTCTGCTGTCTGCAGCCGCGGTGCCACCCTTGGTGTGTGCTGCTGCTCGCAGCCTCGCCTAACGGATGGCAGGAGCGGAGCAATGACTCGAGTCGGGACGCTTCTGCTCTGCGGGTAACGAGCCCATTTGTTAGAGGTGTGACAGGATTTCTGAGTGCCAGAAGGGTTGTTTATGTAGGGGAAGATCCAACCCTGGCAGTGCGTGTCCCTGGGGGATGTCACAGCATTTTGCAGGAGGAAGAAGGTCCCAAGTCCATGCTGGAGTGTGACACGAGTGATTCCCCGTGTTCTCTCTGTGTCTCCAGCTGAACCTAGCAGTGGCTCCTAAACACTTGGACCTGTAAATCACTGCAAGATATCGGCGCATCTCCGTGGACTTTACTGAAACTGTGTCCCAAGTTAACCCTTGGGGTGACGTTGCTCTTTGCTCGTGCTCTGGGGAGCAGTGGAGCAGCACTCTGCTGTCACACAGGGTCTTGCATTGCCCCTGTTCACAGCTCACACTTTCCATGTTTGATTTAATGTTAAATAGCACTCAGTTGTCTCCCAACAGCAGCTTCTGTCCAACATCAAGTGGCACAGTGGTGATAAAAGCTTAATTTCACCAAGTTCTGTCAATAGATTTTGAAGGCAGATGGTGTTTTGTCTCCTCTTTACCACTGCGAAGAGTGGAGGAGCAATAGCTGTAAACTGAAGAGGGAATGGAGCGAGGGGATCTTCAGGCTGATCTGGGCCTTGGGACACCAGGCTTGTTTGCTGCTCCACTTCTGCAGCGCCTTGGAGTGCTTGTCATCTTCTGTGAACAGACCACCGGCTGCCAAACAGCTCGTGATCTGCTCTCCAGCAAGCTCACGGCTGGTTCAGACAGACGGCGTTGTGACACCAGGAATACACGTGCCCCTTCCCCAGCGATGAGATCCCTGCGGGCCACCTCCAAGGGGAGTGTGGGGTTACCTGTGCGAGGAGCAGCTCGGGACCGCAGGAAGTAGCACCTTGTACTGTGTGCTTGGGTGTTGCTCCGATCTTACCTCTGCGTTACAGAACGTTTGCCGTGGGAACACTTGTGCAGCCAAAAGCGATTAATTTCTCCTCTCTCTCTCTGTCTCTCTCCAGCAGTCCATGAACTCAAGCACGCCAGCACTGCCTACCGACCTGCCAAGCTTCAACCTCATCAACGAGAGCCTGTCCTTTGACTTCAAGGATACGGACATGAAGAGGCTTTCCATGGAGATCGAGAAGGAGAAGTACGTGGCACGCGTCCAGGCCGGGCCAGGGCTGGGGTTTGTGCCTCGGCACGAGTTGCACCAGGGCTGAACGTGACTTTTACATTCCAGACAAGCAGCGGTGTGAAGTGAAAGAGGGAGAAGCCTTTTGGATGCACATTTCCCAGGTCATCAGTAGCTCTGCCCAGCGCACAATGTAGCTACGGGTTGACTCTTGGAGGAGACCTGGTGTCACAGATGCGTCTCTGATGAGTTTAAGCACACTGAGCCCTGCACCAGTTAATTCCTCTCTGGATGGTGAAGCCGGCTCTTGCTTAGGCTGGAATCGTCCGTGTTGGTAGGCAGAGCTAAGAGCAGTCTGACTGTGGGGACACCGAGCCCCTCGCATTTGCGGTGTGCCCAGAGAAGGTAATGCCGGCTGGAGTGCGTGCCGCAGTCCCACATTTGGGCTTCAACCCCTTTTTCCTGAAATCTATGTCATTTTTATATGTAAAAAGTGTGTGCAAGCAAGTTTGGATGTGATTATGAGCTTTGATCTTGTGTTTTCCTGAGGGTGTTAAGTGTAGCCTTCAAAATTACAAATGTAGCCGAAATCAAAGCAGATCAGATTTTAATCTCTGTGGTAATAATGCGCTTTGTTCATCGATTGGGTGGGAGATCAAAGCTCTGCCGTAGTGCTCCGGCCAAAACTTCCCGGGGCTGGAACGAAACAGCCCTGGATCCCAGAGGGTGGCTCGTTTTGCCTCTGCTCAGTCCCTGCTCCCGTGTGTGAAGTAACAGACACTATGCTGGAGCCAGAGGTTAGAAACTTCTCCTGAAGCCGGAAGGAAAAAGATAGAAGCCGGCACTAAGAGGATAATTCCTGGTTCTGTCCCCGGGTTGCTAACTAGGTCATCCCGCTCTCCTCGGCAGGAGGAGCTGGGCTCTGCCAAACGCTGAGAGCAATAACGTGCCTTTGCTGACGGCTTCGGGGTTCTTCCCCGTCCTCAGGTGCCGAGATAAACCTCTCCACAGATTCTGGCGCTCTGGAAGGGGCCTCGTTAGCCTGCTGGTTCTCTGCCCCGGGTCTCGGGGTGTAACCACAAGTACAAGGCTGGCACGGTGTGGTTTTTCTCCACTCGATGTTTCACTGTGTCCTGAGAATGGCTGGGTTTGGTTTTGGGGCGGTTTTGTCTGTCTTTCTTTTTTTGGGAGACCTTTCTCACTCCCAGGGTTGCTCTGTGTCTGAAGGTAGCTGATATTTTGGGGGCAACACTTGCTCCCACACAGTTTACAAGCTCAATCCCTCTAAAACCTGCGAAGTCAGTACATCGGGGTCCTTCCTTACTGGCAGGATTCGTGACGTTGAGTTTGTGAGCTGGGTTTGAGGAGGGTGCAGTGGAGCAGAGCTTTATCCGCTGTCGTGTGCACTGAGACTGTGTGATGTTCACCCCTGTCATGGTGCACGGGGAGACTTACAAACATCATCCAGCAGCTCCCTTTTGGCTTGATTTTTTTATAGTGGTGTAAATTAGACTGGTTTGGGGCCAGCTCTCGGGGTCCTCCTTTTAATAACGAACAAATCATCGCTGGAGTGGTTTACCGTGTGCTGTGAGCTTGTCGGTTCCCCGCTCTAGAAAGGATGAAGATAAGATTTTCCTGGTCTAATTCCCTTATCACAATGGGCTCGTGTCACCACGTGCAGCTTGGCCTGGACTAACCCGTGACATTTTTTGTGTGTGCTAGAGTGGAGTACATGGAGAAGAGCAAGCACCTGCAGGAGCAGCTCAACGAGCTGAAGACAGAGATCGAGGCGCTGAAGCTGAAGGAGCGAGAGACGGCTCTGGATATATTGCACAACGAGAACACCAGCCGAGGCAACAGCAAGCACAACACTATCAAAAAGGTACCGGAAGGCTCCAGTTTGTATCTCGCCTGATGAAACCCTTTAGAAACGACAACAAAATATCCCTCCCCTTCGGTTTAGCGATGGCACAAGTTGTAATAATAAAATGGTTTGATCTAGGCTTTCTTCCCTGGCTGCTTAGCGTTGAAGCAAGGTGCAGAGGATTTCAGCTGCTGCTGCTGCCACCACCGAGCCTGGTGTGGGCTCTGTGAAGGGATTGCGCAGGTCTCGAGGGCCGGGAGTCCCGCTGAACCTTAACAAGAACTGTACAGGGATGCTGTCAGAGGAATCTGCCACCCTAGTGACCCCAGGGACGGGAAAAACCCTCCTGCCTAGAGCAAGCATTCCCCAGGCGTTGCCGGGAAGCAGCACTGAGCTTGTCTGGTGAATGATAAGGGCAAAACCACTCCTGACTTTACAAGCTCCCTTTACAAGAAAAGGCCAAAAGCCTCCTACTCTCTTTTAATCTTTTCTCGAGTAACCTGTAGTGCAGCTTCACATACTAACAGCAAAATCTTGCGCTGGCAGGGGGTGGGTGAGGTGTCTGCGCCCTGTGCTGTGGACTCTGGAACCGCCTGCCTCTAGAAATGTGGCTGAGAGGAGCAGCTTAGCCAGAAAACCCAGGTTTTAAAACCAAATCCTTCTCTGTTTACTGCTCCCAGTCGTGAGTTAACATCTGAAAGGATCTGAAAATAGCGGTTCATGGCGACTTTCGTGTCTGGGAGTTTATGATTACTGAACTGGGGCAGGAAAATGAATCTAGCGGGTTTCCCTGCTAGCCCTGAGCTATTCGGGTTCCTGTGCCACCAGAGCAGAGAATAGAAAAATCTTCACAGGCCCTTTTGTCATCGCGCAATCTGAAGACGTTTCTGCTCCCCGTAGGTTTGGTTCGGTTTTGTTTCCCTGCTCAGAGTCTTCAGTTTAAAGGGAAAATGTGCAATTTTCACTTCTGACAGAGAGGAGTTCACAGAGAGCTGAGGGTCCCCTTTGTCTCACTTGAAGGAGGCGGCCGGGCAATCATTTTCCCCTCTGTCAGGGCGCTGTAATTGGGACTCTGTGGTCGGGCTTTGCTCCTTTTGAAGCTGGAGTCTTGTCCTGTCCCCTCCCTTCGGGGTGCTCCTGCGTCTCAGCCAGAAGAGCAAAGGGTTTCGAGTAATAGTCTATTAGTGGAGCACATCAGAATAAAATCACAGGCTGCTTTTGTGTGCCTCCGGGAGGTCAGGAGGGCTTTTGTCTTTGCCGTTGTGACGGGAAGGGGAATAGGAGAGGCTGGAAATGAGGCAGCGGCTCAGCAACGCTTAAATAGCACCAGCCCTCCGTCTCACCGGCAGCTGCTC
>NW_010392676.1:8396-8797 GCF_000710305.1 Buceros rhinoceros silvestris
ATGGCTCCAGGCCCACCGTACCGATTGCACCAATGACACCACTCATATCGCAGAGGATTTTTTTTTTTATTTTGTTGTTGTTCTTGTTGTTTTTCATTTTATGTTGCTGGTTTAGCCTCAAGCCCAGGGCAGAAGACCTATCTGCATTTGAGACTTCAAAGTGGGTTATTCCAAGGTACTCTGCGTGAGGTGATGGGATTGCTGGCTGCGGTACTAACCCGTGCATGAGCTTGCCTGCCCTACGTACCAGCTCCCGGTGCTGCCACCCCTACATCCCTCCCGGGGATGCTCGCTGCGGCGCAGCACCCTGCCTGGCCCCGCCGTGGACCCGTGCAGCATGGCGCTCCCTCGGTAGCGTTCGCAGCCTCTCTGTGCTCCTTTTACCACCTGCTCCTCCGTGC
>NW_010392676.1:9015-9449 GCF_000710305.1 Buceros rhinoceros silvestris
CTTTCGCAGCCTCTCTGTGCTCCTTTTCCCACCTGCTCCTCCGTGCTGGGAAGCGTCTGCCTTGGCAGAAGTTGAGTTGGCAAGATCAGCGGGGGAGTGCAGACGTAGATGCTTAAATAATTAATCGTGCCTGTTTTTGCTCTCTGCCGGTGGCTGAGAATCTATTGGAGGTGCAAGGTAGCCTTTGAAGATTCCTTTAATGAAGTAAACCAGGACCTTCCCCTTTGTTTGCTGCAGAAGGAAATTTAGGATTTAAAAAACCAACCAACCAAACCAACCCCATCAACTCTTTGCTGCCAAAACAGGCTAAAAATGCCACCCCCGTCTCGGAGCGGAGCAGCACGTGGACACGTTCTCGGCATCTGCCCGTTGGAGAAGCACCGTGGGAGCGTAAAGCAGAGGGCTGAGGACAGCCAGTGGCTGCATGCCCGTTC
>NW_010392676.1:9767-11754 GCF_000710305.1 Buceros rhinoceros silvestris
CCGCTTTCCTCCGAGGACTTGCCCTCAATCCGCAGGCTCCGTGCGCATGCAGAGCATCGGCTCCCTCCTTCGGGAGGATGAGTTTGGGGAAGCTTTTTTTTGCTCTTTTCTCGCCCGTGGCTCTTGCACAACCACCGGGTTTAGTGACATTTAGCGAAGAGGGGAAGCGGCTGGGGTGCTGTGGCAGCAGCGCTCACGAGGGTGGGTGGCAAACCCCGTTGTAGGCCAGGGTCTTGCACAGCGCTGCCAACATGGTGGGCACGTACGGCCGACGGTGGAGTGATTCCCCAGCACCTCTGGAGCTCTGCAGTGGAGGCAGGAAGATGCTTTAGACACCGACTTCTCCCTGGCTGGTACCCAGAAGCGATCAGTGCAGGTTTGCACCATTCTTGAACAGAGCAGCCCTTTGAGGGCTGCAGGCAGTGCTGCGAAACACTCGAGTTGAGGTTTTGTGGCGGCTGGCCGCTGTGCGGGGGGCTGTGGGTGTTCCCAAGACAGCAGTTTCATCATTAAGGCTGAACCAGGGGTAACCCCCCAGGGCTGGGCTACCCTGGCTGAGGTGCTGGGTGTCTCTGCGGGGCAGGCTGCTGCGGTTAAAAACCGCTGTCCGGTCCCCATGGGCTTGAGGAGCTCTGTGGCAGGTGAAATTGAGGAAATGGAATCCACTTGTGGAGGTGAGGTGGAGCCCTGGCAGTGTGTGAAGAGACTAATCCAGCAGTTGGGAGAGATTCAGTGCCTGGGAGGAGCCCCCGTAATTAAAGCAGACGCACAGCAAGTGCTGCGGTGTGACCTCTGGGTTTTGTTGCCTGCCTTTGAAGACGCCTGCTAAGTTTTTCATGTTTAATTACGTGGTTAACATGCTAATCCTTTTTTATGAGCTCTGTGGGCACAGCACAAGCACCTCATCTGGAAACCGATTTCCCTCCTCCGTGGCGCGGTGCTGCTGACTCCCGCTGGCTCGGCTGCACGAGGGTTTGCCGCTCAGGCTGTGGCAGAAGATGAAAAAACCCCCCTTCTTCCTCGCATCCTCTGGTGTAGGAGGGCTCCCAGGACAGGCTGCTGCTCTACAACACAATCGGGTCTTTCATTCCGCTTGCTTTCTTCTTGCACAGTCATGCTTATTTAGGGTGATTTAAGCCCTTTGAAGTATCCAGGCAAGGAGCAAAGCTGATGCCCATTCCCTGACAAGCAGCTTTGTCCTTGAGCAGCGCTCTGGTCCTTCTACAGGCCTTTCCCTGGCAGCCTGCTGCCCGGCTCTCGGCTTTCTCCTGGGCGCAGCGTTGCTCTGGAGCTCTCTTGGTGCCCGCGGGGATTGTGCGGGCGGTGGCGGTGGGGTGGGCGTTGCTCTCACCTGGGTAGTGCAGGATCCTATCGCTGAGGCTCTTTGGATGGGATAAGCTAAGATGGGATAAAGTAAGTTTGTTTATCACCAGTAGCCTAACCCGGGCTTCCTCCATCACTCAGACAGCCCCAGACAGTCATGTTCTACCCGTTCCTACAGACGCAGCTTCGTCTCCTTTGGCTGTAGGCAATGAGCAGCTCCTGGCTGCCGAGCACAGGGGGAGAACAAGGAGGACTTCTGCGGGCTTGTCTTCCCTCCTCTTGTCTTCAAGAAACGGTGTGGTCTGTCCTTGCCAGTGGTGTAAGGACACTGGTGAGGTAGTGACGGGCGCTGCTGTCTGAGTCTCGCGTGATGCAGAGGCGAAGCTGCTCCTGCCACCACCAAATGGCCTGAGGCTACTGCATCGTCTGGAGCACCAGGCAGGCACTTTCTCTCTGCCCATTTCCCAGCCGCGCCTGGCTCGTGTCACCGTAGGGATCACTGAAACCTGTTCCTTGAGGACTTCAAATCTTGTGGGGCCTCTTTGTCATCTTGGAATAGAATCACAGAACCGTTTGGGTTGGAAAGGACCTTTAATCTCCTTGAGTCCCCCCGTTCCCCAGCACTGCCAGGTCCCCCCTGTCCCTCAGCAGCACCTCCACATGG
>NW_010392676.1:12049-13157 GCF_000710305.1 Buceros rhinoceros silvestris
TCCCTCAGCCGCTCCTCAGCACATTGTGCTCCAGACCCTGCTCCAGCTCCGTTGCCCTTCTCTGGACATGCTGCAGCCCCTCAATGTCCTTCTGGCAGTGAGGGGCCAGAACTGAATCCAGGAATCAAGAGGTGGCCTCCCCAGTGCCCCCAGTCCAGGGGGATGATCACTTCCCTAGTCCCCCACCTACCCTACCTCATACTACAAGAGCAGGGAAGCTGCTGGTGAAATGAGAGGCAGCAAATTTTACTGCAGTTTAATGAACACGTCAGAACGATGCTTTGGTAGCCTCCCCTTCTGGGACCCGCAGCTGCCCCTGCATGAAATGGGTCCGTTTGCTGGGGAGATGGAGGGCTGTGGCCGTTTTAAGGATGGAGAACGTTATTGTGCCTCTGGAGCTTCATCCTGCAGAGGGAAGGGACCAGCACAACAAGAATTTCTGCCCTGGGAAGGGCAAAAGGAGGCGGCCTGGGTAGTACAGAGCAGGCTGTAGCGTTCCTGTGGATCCTGTGACAGCCCAGACGTGGATGAGATGCTCTTCGCTCATGCAGGACTGCGGCATCGCCGGGTAATCCCCTCCCCCCGGTGGAGGGGCTGGCTGGGTGCTGCAGAGCGGGCACGAGGGACTTCCCCAGAGCAGCACCAGCATTTCCCATCCCCTCAGGAGCTGCAAGGGTAGAGAGAAGCAAGGCCGCTGGCTTCTTGCCCTGCCTGGCACCCAGCTTGGACACAGGTGAGAGCCTGGAGATTCCTGGTGAGCAGAGCAGCTCTCGACACCTCGGGACACACATTGTCTGAGAGCAAGAGGAGATGGACGTGCGTCCCATGTGTACAACCCGCCTGTGCGAGGCTGCAGCCCCGCTGGCTTCATCTTCCCTCTGCCCTGGTTCTCCTCAGAGCTAGGAAGTGAAACTCCCTGGCAGCTAAAGTGGGACACGGCAGCTTCCTTCCCTTGTTTACAAGGAGTGAAAGGAAACAAGGCGACGTCAGGCCTATCAGCTATTTTTGTGGCAGCCTTTGAAAAGCGTTTCCTTCAACTGGAGCATCATCTTCTTTCTTTTAAACGGGCTCATCAAAGCGCTGGGGGCCGGGGGAAAGTTGGGCTTGG
>NW_010392677.1:0-396 GCF_000710305.1 Buceros rhinoceros silvestris
AGGCCGCTCCCACGGGCGGTGGACCCATTCCTGCCCGACCCTGAGCCTTCCTCATCCCTTCAGCCGCCGTCTCCTGAAGCAGCTCCCCTGCTCAGCCAGGAGCTGCGGCTCACCCCGGCTACAGCACCCAACGCCACCGAGAAGAGCCTGGCTCCGTCGTCTCTGCAGCTTGTCAGCAGTCGTGCTTATACCTGTTGTTTCTTGCCTCTGAGGAGCAAATAAAAACCTCCGCCGTTCCTGCCGTTATTTTCTTGCCCTGGATTTAAGCGCCGGGCAGAGACACCTCGTGAGGTGTCCGTCCCACCGCAGCCCCCCGGCTCTGCAGTCTAGGCTGCAGCACCTAGCGCTGGCTCCAGACGTGCAGCTCCGTCTCCTGGTGCAAAGCAAACCCCCCTC
>NW_010392677.1:541-891 GCF_000710305.1 Buceros rhinoceros silvestris
CCCTCCCGTCCCTGCCACCCCCCGCCTCGGCCCGCGCCGCTGCTCTCGTCTGGCCGAGGACAACCTCCTCCCGGCTCCTCGGGAGCAGCTCTGGGTGACCAAGGGGGCACCGTGGTGCCATGGACCTGCTCGATGCCTTCGAGCGGAAGGAAATGAGACGCACCGTGGCTTGACCAGGAGCTCCGCGTTTCATCCCAGTGCTTCCCAGTCCCCAGCCGGATCTGGGCGAGCAGCAGTAGCCCCGGGAGCAGAGGGCAGTGACTCACAGTCGGATGGAGCAGGGATCCTGACGGCGTGGCTGGCCGGGCAGGAAGCGGCTTCCCATCCTGCTGCGCATTGGCTCCGCTGCC
>NW_010392677.1:1059-2354 GCF_000710305.1 Buceros rhinoceros silvestris
ACCAGAGGGTCGTCTTCTGCTCCTCGGCAGTTTCATGGCTTAATCCTCAATGAAGGTGTAAATCTTGCCTAACCCGTCCCTGCTCCAGGCCTGTTCCCCACCACGAGGGCATCCAAGTCGCCCCGTGCAGCCACGAACCCCACAAAAGAGCGTCAGAATTGCGGGAGCTCACTGGAGGAAGGAGTCGTTCTTCTCCACCAGCCCATTTCTGCCTTCTCCTGACCCTCAGGGGTCTCGGCTGGGGGTCAGTCCCCTCCGTGCCAGGCTCGGCTCTTCCAGCACCCCACTCCTGGGCCTGGACCACCACCTGGGCCCCTCCTGCAGCTCTAGCTCCGTTTCCACGCAGCGTGGCTGCCCGCTCCATCCCGCACAGACCTCCTCCCTCTGGCTGCCACGTGCATGGCCATGGCCTTTGTCATCCCATTCTCGAACTGTCCCTCTCCCCTGAGCAGGATCCTCAAACCCCAACAGAGCCCAAAAGGTGACTCTTTTCTCCCCTGGTACCCGGAACCTGCCTCTTGCTGTAAAAGTCCCTCGATTGAGGCAAATATGTATTTTTTTGCATGCAGTCGCTTCTCTCCGCGCAGAACTGGCTCCTCTCCAGCCAGCCAAAGCCATCCCGACCTCCAGCTGCCCCACACGGAGCCTCGTGATCCTCCAGCATCCGCTCAAGTATTTGTGGGAAAGCGAAGTTCGAAACTGCCGTTAGCAACGAGACAAACATTTGTGGTTGGTTTGGTTTAATCCGCGAGTGAAACAGGCTCTGGAAAAGGCTGCGCAAGAAGGTGTTCGAGAGGCAGAGGGTGACCGTGCTCCGAGGGGTCGCGGGTGGGAGGAGACAATTCACTCGGTGTTGCTCCTGAGCAACAACCAAACTGTCCTGGTCCCTCGCGCTGCTGCTCACAGCAAATCGACCAGAGATCCCGGGTCAGGAGCTGGCGGGGAGTGAGAACAGGGGGGAAAAACGGTGGGTTCTCTCCTGGGGGCAACCAGAGCAGGGCCAGTCCCACCCAGGGAAGCAAAGCTGGACAAACCAGCGAGCACACACGGTTGGTAACGGCGTTTCTTGGGCCGTTACCTCACCGCCTCAAAGCCGAACTCACCGCCTCAAAGCCGACCGGCAGGACGGGGCCACAAAAGCACCGAGCGCGCGGACAGACGGACGAGACCGATGACGCACGTCCCGAAGAACGCCGCCTTGTTTGCGTGTGAGCAGCTTCGTCAGCGCTCAACGCTGACTCAGTTTGCTGCGTCTCCTCCCTTGGAGCCACGGGCCAAGCTGGAGCCACGGGCCA
>NW_010392677.1:2463-3043 GCF_000710305.1 Buceros rhinoceros silvestris
CTGACGCCCCCCTGGGCGCCACGGGCCAAGCTGGAGCCGCGAGCCAAGCTGGAGCGATGCCAGCCCTAGGGATGGAGGAAAAAGGGGTCTCAGAAAAGCCAGTGCTGGGTCTTCTCCACCTGCTCCGCATGCGAGTCTGCGCTGTGCCAAGCATCAGCATCTCGGAGCACGTTAGGAGCTCCCGTTCGCAGCCCGCGGCTCCCCGGGGCTCCCAGCGGGGCAAAGAACAGGGATGACCTTGGGTGGGATGGGGGAGGACAGGACGGGCCCTCTCCCACCCCCAGCCTCTAGACCTGTCGGCAGCACCCTCCCTCGCCACTGCCCCATGCCCTGGTCCATTACCAACAAAGTCACCCAGGGCCGGAGAGAGGAGGAAGGACTTTGGAGAGGGAGACAGAGCAGCTGCTGGAGCAGAGGGTGGAGGAGAGCTTGGCCCCTTCCCCACCTCACTGATATTCTGCTTCCAAACTCCATCTCTGTGGCTGCTATGAACCACCTTGCTCTCCCCTCAGCACAGGCCGGGGCAGAAGAGGGACCCACCAGCCCCAGGACCCTCCGGAAGACTGGCCAAGCATCTATA
>NW_010392677.1:3152-4795 GCF_000710305.1 Buceros rhinoceros silvestris
GCGGGCCCCACCACCCCAAGGCCCCCCCGGAACCCTGGCCAAGCCTCTCTGCCTCCAGCCCAAAGAGCCCCAACACGTTTTAAGCTGCTTGGGGAAGAGACTTTGCAGAAAATCAAAACCACCAAAGGCCCCACGGAAGGACACACCCCGCAGCGCCCCGGCCCCCGGACAGCTGCTCCAGTTGCCCCATTTGGGCATCTCCCAAGGGAAGGACCCTGTTCTCCCCTGCCGCCTTCCACCCTCTCCTCCCTGCCGGGCCCAGGGCTGACACCGCTCCCGGCCCCAGCAGCACATGTGGGAGGACCCTGCAAGCCTTCAAAGCCCTGTCTGGGGAGAGACGAAAGGCCGGTGAAACTCCTGGCTGCAGATGAAAGGAAACTCTCCCCTCCACGGCTGGAAAGAGTTGCTGGTGCTTTGGAGTGGGGTTTGAGGCCCATTTCCTGAGCGCCATGGCAGGAGCTTTCATTCGCTGGGGGACTTTGCTGACCAGACACGAGAGCAGATGTCCCAGCCGTCCTCGGCGCTTCGGCACATCCCCAAGCATGCCAGGAGGACGCTGGGCTCTGCAGGAGGGGCAGCCTGGATGCTCCGGCAGCCGAGGCGGCAGTGGCTCCCATCCTCTGTCTGTGCAGGGCACGGTCCTGGCACCGCTCAGCAGGACCCCGCCATCCCCCGGGGGTGGCAAAGCCACGGGTGAGGGGACTGTCCAGCCGGGGCTGGGGGACAGCAGAAAGGGGAGATTTTGCCCCCTGCACCGAGCGCGGGTAGACAGCCCGGGGCTGAGGAGCGGCTGGCTGGGCGGATGCGAGCGACAGATTTTCCTCATTTTGTCAAAGGAAATTCTATTCTGATTAAACCCCGTTTGATCTCGATGGAGAAGGGGGATGGGCGGGGGTAGGGTTGGGTTTCTCTCCAGTTGTTGGGCTTTATTGGGCTAATGCATCAGCTCAAAGCTTCCAAGCCAGATTTAAAAGAGGGAAAGGCAAGGGCACGAGCTGCAAAACCTGGAGGTGACTTTGAGGGGGTTATTAAAGCACAGGGACGTGCTGCGCGGGACGGAGGAGGAGGAAGGGAGGAAGCTGGGCTGCAGGGCCAGCTGCCCTCGTACCCACACACACACCCTGCAGCTGCACCCTCCCCTCCCATCACCTGCCTGGGTGTGTTGGGATGGGGTCACCCCGTGTCAGAGCTCAGCTGAGCTGGGATCACAGGGGTTCACGTGTGCAGCTGCCCCGGGGCAGCAGGAGCTGGGGCAGGTTTGGAGAAGTCATGTCAGAGCTGGGGAATCACACGGGCTGGGGCAGAGGAGCCCGGGGCAGGGGAACAACCAGGGGCGCTACGGAGGCGACTGGAGCATTGGCCTGCAGAGCCACCGGGAAAAGCGCTGGCCGGGGCGCCGGGCTGGCCGCGGAGACCCTCGTGCCTCCAGGAGAGGTTCCTGCGCTGGCACGTCCCGCTTCAGCGGGGATGCCCAGGTCCTTTTCCAAAGGGTTGATCTTCCCTGTGGAGGAACGAGAGTCCTCCGCTCCCTCACCTTCTCCTCCATCAGCTCCGTGGGCCGTAGAGGGAATGTGGCGCGTGGTGCGAAGCCCTGGGTGGCGGGTGTGCTCAGGGGACCAGGAGGGTCTCCACGAAGTTCTGGG
>NW_010392677.1:4926-5328 GCF_000710305.1 Buceros rhinoceros silvestris
CGGCCCGGGGGGCGCACCCGGAGGGGGAGTTGGAGGGGCGAGCCTGTCGGAGGTGAAGGTGAATCTCCGTGAGCATCAGGTGCTGCAGCCCCGACACCCAGATCCGCAATAAATATTGCGACTTGGTGGGAAATGAAACCAAGCAGAGACAGTAAATACGGAGCTTTTCCCGTCAGAAGGCGGTGGTGGGGAGCGAGCACGACGCCGGCAGCGTGCAGGGCTGGAGCAAATCTGGAGGCAAAACCTGTCCAAGCTGGGGAGGTAACGGGGTAAAACCGGCAGCACAGGAGCTCACCTTGGGCTGAGGCAGGGACGGTCTTTGGTCAGAGGGGGGTTCCAAGCACTGGCCGTGCCCCGAGCTCCTGGGCCTGGACGTTGTTAACATGCCTGATAAACGGCTCC
>NW_010392678.1:0-274 GCF_000710305.1 Buceros rhinoceros silvestris
GTGGCCGGAGAAGCTTTTGGAGAGGAAAGAGACTTTGCGGAGCAGAGCACAGTCTTCTTTGTCTGCCTCGGTCAAAGCGCTCACGTACCGCAGCCACGGGCTACGTACCAGCTCCTCAGACAGCCTCACGAGCCGGCGTTCCCAGTGTCAGCCGTGTCCGGTAAGGACCGGCACGGCCTGCACGGGGCTGGCAGAGCTTCCCAGGGCCTGGGGGGCCGGAGAGCTGGTTCTGGTCAGGCTCACTTTCGCCCGTGCTAAGAGAAGAGCTGAAACT
>NW_010392679.1:0-300 GCF_000710305.1 Buceros rhinoceros silvestris
GCCAAGTTTTGGACTTTTATTTCTTTATAGCTCATAATTCTTGAAAAAAACGTGATTTAAGTATCTTCTGCAATTGACCCAGTCCCAAACGTAATTGCTCCCTTATCTTTTTTTTTATTATTATTATTACTCTACGTCATACTTGTCATACTTCAATTAAAATGTCCCCTCAGACTGCTCCAGTCTAAAAGATCTCAGGCTCCTCTGTCTTCCATAGCCTTATTGACTTGAAAAATAACAAACAAGTATAAATGACATTTACAGCTCTTAATTGGTGTCATTAGCAGTTCTTATTATTCA
>NW_010392679.1:418-9232 GCF_000710305.1 Buceros rhinoceros silvestris
AGGACAAGCAGTGGCCTTTTATTGAGAATTCAGTGATGCACATCTGCTTTGAACTCATCAGACTTAAAGACAAGTAATAAAACAGCTGAGTGAACGACTTAGGGCCGTATCTATCATTAAAGGGTCCTTGCAGAAGATTTATTTGCTTAAAAAAGATGACTTTTGGGACCATGATCATAGAAGGGTTAATGCCTATTTAATAGAAGTAGAACTTGAAATAATGTTAATGTACTGAATCATAAATAATAACCTACATTTGTATTGTTTATCTTATTGCCAGTGTTATTCGCTATAAACCAAACCTTGAAGCAAATCAGAGGGGATTAGTTTCATAACAACATGTAAGTGTGAAAAGGCTATTGATATCAGTAAGATGTAAAACTGAAGAGTTGTTTGATCCTTGCTGCTGAGCACTAAAATCAATGTTTTAGAAACCCGAGCCTGAAGTTTCATTCTTCAGATCACCTTTATTAGACATACACACCATGGTACCAAAATTTTTTAGTCTTCTAAATTTCTGCTGAGAACATCTGCACTTCTTCTGTGGTATACATACATATTCAACCAACCTTTTAGTGGGTCCTATTAAGCTCAAGTGGAGTTCAAAAAGTGGGGAAGGATTAATCTAATTTTTCTCTAGAATATGTCAATGGAGGTGTTTTGCATGCTCTTTCCGCAGTGTATGACAGATACTACTGGAGGGCAACTGGTTTCATCTATCTTTGGAATCATTCCTAGGGCTCTCTAAGTGACTTCGTAGAAATACCATGAACAGATGACTTGGTCAACTAAGGGGGCATTCATATGTCCAGATTTACAAATTTTAGACTAGCTTAGTCATCCTGTAATGTCAATGGAGACAGTCTCAAAAGAATTATTCATCTCATTCTAAATCAAATAAACAAGTCAGGTCAGACGAAATGTAATCTCGATTTGCTTTTGAATATAAAAGAGTTGGTGTTCTGTTCAGATTTTATCAACCTCAACTGTCTACCATTAGATTTTTTTTTTTTTTTTAGCAGCAAGCTCAAGAATGAGACATTTCTATCAAACCAGATCAAAATGTCTTCACCATAGCTCTGAAATCATCATCTCATTTCACCCTGTGCAATTCCTACTGCTGCTTCTCGGTTTTATGTACTGTTTTCTTGGTGTCTGAATTTTTCCATGCATTAGATACAATACCTAGATTTCTAATGCTGCATTTTATTAAATGACAACATCTAAAACCTTTATAGAGCTGGTCTATACTGGGTACTCTGGTAATGGGATTCAGAAAAATAGGATTTGAAGAAAAAAAAATCTTACAATGGATGCATACATTCCTTTAAAAACAAGCGAAGTGAGTGAAATTCTATTCGTTCTGCAAAACGCAGTAGTCTAGTGTAACTACAGACAGGTGTGAATAAAAATTAACTGACAAAGACCCAAAAAACCCTGCCAGAAATCTTGAAGAAAGTTGTCTCATCTCATTGGAGATATGCACTGTAGCAGATAAATTACTGCCTAATCGTTCATTGCTGTGTTAACTGTCAGAGTGCTAACTATTGTACCATGTGAAAAATCCATGTTGAGAATCAAGCTCAAAAAAGTCTGAGAGTTCTGAAAAGAAAAGGAAACATTTGTTAAGCAGAAGTGCTTTGTGACTCTCATATTACTTACCAAGAAAAACCTTGCTCTAGTTCAGCTAATTTGTGGTGATATCAGGCTGGAATTTTCAAAGGTGCGTAAAGAAGTTACATGACGGGCTCCTATTGACTTTTTTTGAAGCTACAATCCTGATCAGACCTTTTCATGCTGCCTTCATTTTAATGAAGGAAAGACGTGAAGGAAAGGGCCAGCTAATAGAGTGAGTGAGAGGTTTACTTTTCTCGGAACTTCGCACATCTGCAAGGATTTTGCTCAATACAGCAGCAAATGTATTATTGTTAATATAGCTACTTATCATAACGAATCGTGGCTATCTCTATTTTGTAGCTGGAAAAACAGGATCTGGGTCAACAAAGCTCTATGGCTGCTCTACAGGTGCCCCCTGTGTGCACACTACTTGGGAAAAAGGGCACCTACAGATCGTGACTGTGCAGCAGCAGCTGCAATGTAAAAACTGAGCTGTGGGTAACTTCTTCAGGCATCCATGCCCTTGATCAAGGTAACTCAAGATGCACGACACATTCATAATGAAATGATGGATTTGCCTGGGTCACAACCCAGAATCCAACTAGTTCTTATCTTTGGGGAGCTTGATGATAAAACAATACCATCGCTGAACTTGGCATCAGGCTACCACGTGGCTTATACTCCAGTTAAGCACCATATTGATCTATTTTTAACTTCATAAATAAGAGGTGTTAGAATTCACGGTTATTCCTTGAAGGATGATGAACTAAATACCAATCTATATGAAAAAAGAAGGGGAAAAATGGAATTTTAGATTCCTTCAAACTTTAAATTTAACTCACTCAAAAATAAAATGTTGTGATCAATTTATGAAAAAATAAAAATATTTCCATTTCTGAGCTTTTATGAACTATTTTGTTGAGAAAAAATTCAGACTCTCTTTCTAAGTTAACTGACTGAAAATAGATTCAGTTTTGGAGTCAATGTTTTGAGACCATGACAAAACCAACATTTGTGGGTATTTTTGAAGGCAAAATCTATTTCTTTGGAGACTTGAAAGAGCACAAATTTAGCCTGGAGATTGTACTTTTATAACATTATTATTCCTTTGCTTTCTACTGGCTTTAATGAATGAATCAAACCCTATTTTGTAGTTTGAGTTTTATTCATCTCACCTTGGCACTAGGCCAGTAACACGTTGAAGTTAAAAGTCTTCTCGTCCTAACGTGTGGTTTGTGGGGAAGGACAGGTATACCTGGAGAGAAATTCAATTTCTATCTGGGCTACTCATCTAGCTTTGAGAAGTGGATTTTTTTTCCCTTCTCTTTAGTGGATTTACAGAAGTAACCCAATTTAGGCATTGCAATAAACTGAAGAATGGTTCTATATCTTGTACAGAAATTATTTATTTAGCATCTTACATAACCTTTTCTCTAAAAAAATGTTATGTACCTAAGAACTATTCTAAGATAGAGCTGACATTCAACTTTTTTTTAACTTTTTTTTTTTTTGAGGGTTTACCCAAATAAGTCCTCTTTTCTGCACCTAACTTTCTATATCCTTTCTGATAATGCAGTTCTTTTTTCCCTTTACATTTTCTATTTTTGCATAAACACACATCCATGGACTCAAATACACTAATAATGATGATAATATGCATATTCAAACCATTCAAAAATTTAAGGTATTTATGTTCTTGATAAGCAGTCCTTTTCAAGGACAGTAACAAGATGAGCAAAACAGATTCAGATTGAAAGAGGGTAGATTTAGATGAGATATTCAGAAGAAATTATTTACTATGAGGGTAATGAGATATAGGAACAGGTTGCTCAGAGAAGTTGTGGATGCCTCATTTCTGAAAGTGTTCAAGGTCAGGTTGGATGAAGCTTTGAGTAACCTGAACTAGTAGAATGTATCACTCTGCATGGCAGGGGGTTTGGAACTAGCTGAAATTTAAGTTTTCTTCCAACCTAAACCATTCTATGATTTCCCTTCTTGTTTCATGTTCAACAAGTCTCAGTCAAGGTATTTAATCCTCAAATCCTTCTTTCTCAATCATTATATGCAAAAGCACAATCCTGATCATCAGTCACCTCTAACTTAGCCATCACAGAAACAACTGACCATGTAGAAAAATCATTGTTCCAAAGCAGGATCACAAAAATCCATACAATCCAAGAAAGCATGATTAAGCTTCATTTCATCCTTACTGTTAATATGTCCCCACACGAGTTTAGTGATGTGAAAATAAGGAAGCTACTATTTCCCGGATAGCCAAATTAGACTTCCTCTTCGTCGTTGTTGTTTTTTCATGAGACTTACAGAAAATAAGTGTCTTTGAGCTGGCTACATCCCTCTCAGTTTAAATTAAACCTGATCAGTTCGTAGGAGGACTAAAGGCAGACCTCTGTAGAAGAAAATAGATTAATAACAAAACGACAGAAGAGCAACTTAATATTGTACAGCAGTAGTTGAAATCTTTCTTTAGTGACAAAATGTTACTTCTAACTATTTTTTTTTCTTCCTAGTAAATTTGTTTGTTCCCCAACAGAAAATCAGGCAGATTGGTATTCTTATAGAGCCATATTTACTACATTACATTTGGGTAGAAGACAAGATTTATACTTGTTTCTCTTATATAGGAAAATAGTTGAGAGAAGCACAGTTTATGTAACGTGAAATGTTTTATGAGATGCCATTGAAGGTAAATGGAGTTGTTGCAGAGATAAAGACTGGAAGAAAAAAAAAAAAATAAAATACCAAGTAACAAATGCTGGAAAAGCTGGAATTTTTTTCACTACTTAGGATTAAGGCAAACTACTCTTTATTAATTGGGGAAAAAAAATTAAAAAGGTATTTCCACAAAATAGGCAGTCCTTTAAGATGATGGGTAAACAAAGTATGAAATGAGACTTTCTTTTTTCCTCTCCTGTACTTCATACACAACTGAGCTGATAGTTTTCATTTGCATGTTTTTGTATAATGTCAGTCAAGAAGCACAGGTCCAAATATATAGTACACAAATAAGAATCTGGAATGACTGGTTTGATTTGATTAGTGACTAATTACTGATTAAACTTATATGACATTTTTAATAATATTTACTGTCTAAAAGGTATATTTCTGGTTTTCAACATGTGTGCAGTCATTGGGAAAAACTATGTAATGAATACATATCTATACATATTAACCTGCCATCTCCTCAGCCAGTTTGAGGTTGTGCTTTCAGATATTGCCTGACAGAATTGTTCTGATAAAATCAATGAAATGAAAACACTTTTAAAGTTTGGTTTGTTTGTGGTTTTTTTTTCCTGGGGAAGGTAGGAAGAAAGGGGTATATGAGATATTCCACACGTATGCAGTACTGCAGACTGCAGAGAAAGACAAAGAAATGATGAGTCCATGTAGTGATATTAATATTCTTGGCAGAGTATGATTATTTATTCAACTGATCAGATTCCTATTGTACTGTATATACTTGGAGTACCAAAAGAAAACAATACAAAGCAACAACAGAAAAAACCCCACATGAAACCTTCTGTAATTAAGTTCATGATTTAAATAGATAATGAAGGTAGGGGAGACATCATTATCTCCATTTTATTGAAGGGCATGGGTTAGTAAGCAACAAGATTGCATCTGCAAGTCTATATTGAACCCAGACCTTCCGAATAACTGTAATCTGGCGGGTTATCTGAGAGAAAAGGTCTCAAATTTACAAATTGACATGAAAGATGCCACGAACTTCCAATGAAAGACCAGAAGTTAGGGCTTGTACTTGCCCACTAAGTGTTCTAACCATTTAAGCATCTATCATCTGGTTCCACATTCATGTTAATTACAGAGTTATTGCTCCTTGGATGGTTAACAAAGGGTGATCTTGAAAATGGTCCCTGGTTGCTCTCCTTGGAAGTTGTGTGCATGTGTATTTGTTCTCCATGTCCTTAGACAGCAACAAAGCAATTCTATTGAAGTGGGAGAGAGTTCAGAAGCCATTAAATACCAATATGAGGGTCTACTCAGATGGCTGAATTTACTATAAACAGCACAGCAGAGATTGAAGCAGCCCCAACAGTAATTCTAGATGGCAAACAGCACCAGAGGTAGCATAACTATCACAGCTGTAAAAATGATGAGCAAGGGATGGGATGGGAATAACAGTAGGAGATATCATTACAGTGGTTTGATCAGATGCGACTGAAGATGTAATGATATGATCTCTTTGGTACCACCAACGGTATTGAAGGCAGGGGCCTTTACACCCTGCTTTTGCCTTCCCTTTCCTTTTCTCCAATGTTAAAGGAAACAGCTGTTAGTCTAGCTCTGGAAGTAGAGATTAGATTCTACTGGACAATCTCTTGATAAGACTTTTTGTGCAAATTATGAAAAGAGCTAGGAGTCCTTACTACACCCCTCTTCTCCAGGGAATACTACAACTCACTTATGTAGCTCACATGAAAGGTAAATTCTTCCAGTGAAGACACCTTGGCTTGTAACTGCTAGTACAAAGTTGTCTGAACAATTACCATTTCAAAGTCTTTGACAATGTGTCATTCAAAATAGTATACATTGCATGTGACGACAGGACGCAGGGATGGTTGAGAGTGGGATTTGTAAAAATATCTGTAGTGGAAACAGAAAACCTAGACAGAATCAGTGAAGGGTTATGATCAGTACTTGGCTGTCACATCATGATGAAACACTTCACATTCAAATTTTATTGGAGTCACATGAGATTCTCTTTAAATCATTAAGACTTAGTAATTTTGTATTTAAGAATTATAAAGAGGTGGCTCAGGGCCTACCCAAGCCATTAAAGTAGGTTTAATCCAGTAATGGAAAGAATGTATGTTACAAACTTGTAAAGGAAGAATAAATAAAATAATCCCAGAAATTAACAGTTTTGTTTAGATTCAAAGCAAAATTATATTAGCAATTAATTAAAGGAAGTAGCATATTAATGTAATTAAATATACACAAGTCTTTTCAAACCAGCTCATGTCAATGCTTTAATGAGAGGACTGACTCAATTCAATAAAGTAATAATGTTGAATAATCATGTAACTCTTTCAAAGAAGGTAACTTGTATACAAGAAACCAAAAGAAATTAAACCACATTTTTTTCAAATCACTTTGAATCATTAAATAACTTGTTAATAAGTGTGTCCCACGATGTAATTGCAAACTGTGAATTAATACAAATAATGTCGGTTCCGATGGGGTCTCCCTGGGATTGATTTTTGGCTCCATGCTAGTAAACATTTTATCAAGGTGGAAGAAAACATAAAAGCATTACCAGTAAAGCTTGGGGTTGATACAAAAGCTAAAGGAATGATAAATAATGAAGAATACAGGTCTCTGATACATGGCACTCTCTGTCTCTAATAATCTAGGGACAAGGATACTATTAGACTCAGATATATGAACAAGTTATTCTGGCATCACATATAACAAGTCAGCTGATTCATGATAACTATCCATGGGAGTAGTCTACCCTGCAGAAAATCAAGGCTGTTTGAATTAGTTTAGCTTGGTGAAAAGAGGGCTAAGCAAACTCAGCTTGTTTTACGTTTAACCCAGATTTATTGTACACAATGGAACAGTCAGTAAAGACAGATGACATGGAATAATAAGGTTTGTGTTTAAGCCCAGTGTGTATTTTCATTGTGGCTAATAACAAGTAATATATTGAAGAGCAAAGCGTGTTTTTAACATTAACAAAATAGGGAAATACCACAGCAAAAATATAAAAATAAAAATAATAATACTACAGAGCTAATCCACTGGAAAAGAGAAAAGAAAAAGTGAATGGAAATATAGAGTAGACACATTTACATTTTTATGGTGAGGGTAAATAACTGTTAGAATGACAAGATTTATATTGGATTCTCCATCACTGGAAATTTTTTTAACAAGATTGGATTTTGTTTTTCTCTAAAAGATTATGCTCTACAAAGCACTGCTGTTGAATTGAAGAAAGAATTAAAAATCTTATGTTCTGTGCTATGAAGGAGGCTAAATAAACAAACCCACTGATATCTTCTAACTTCAAAATCTAAGACTCCTTTACAGGTTCACCAGTGATTTCTCTGCCATAAAGCGGTTGATAAGAAACAGGTAGGTAACAAGAAAAGACAACATCTGCATTCTCTTCTCTCTCATGAAAAAAGTCACAAGCATTATACAGGAGACATGGAGCAATGCAAAGCTTTATTTGCCATTCCAATTAAGTGGAGCTGAAAGTAAATGACAGACAGAACTGCTTTCAAACAGCTTGTGATTTAGTCTCTTGAAAAATGCAGGCTTCATTCTAAGATATTTAATTTCTTATCTGACTCCATGAAAGATAAAAATCTTTCTTTTATAGAAATTTATTAATAATATGCATGTAAATCATAATTCCATCTGAGAATAAAAGAAAGTTTATGGTTTTGTCATGGAATTAAAGTCTGGTTTTATTCAAAAATGTACAAATAGAATGTATCAATATTATTGTGCAATTATTACTATTATTTCAAGATATATTGATTTTATGTTGCACTAGCTGAAGCATTTGGCTTAAAGAAAGAGCTGAAGAATAAATCAAGGTTTTATTTTTAGTCTGAAAAACAAAGAAACCTCTGAAAATTCAGTTTAAACAGCAGCTGTGAAATCATACTGATTTGCAGACTGCTAAAGCAGTGGCTTTGACTTTTTTTTTCATTTTGTATTATTTCCATCAAATTAATAATTGCTTGTAGACAAAAGACATCAATTTCATCTCAATATTGCTATTGAATTGTCATGTTTCTTGACAGTATTCTGGGCTTCCTCTGTAACTGATGGAGAAACAAGGACACCTCTTGTGCCTGCCTGGCTTGTAATATTCAGGTGACAGGAATCAGCCTTTAAATATGGTTAGCTTTGTTTTCTGGAGACGTAGTTTACAAGATTAACTATAGGAAGATTCTTAGTTTAGCTGTCTTAAGACAAAAAAAAAAAACAAACCGAACCAGACTGAACCGAACTGAATCAAACGCAACCCAACCCACTTAAAACCACTTAGGTCTTAGCTGTCTTTGTACTGACAGATGGTAATTATCCCCTTTAATAGCTGAGCCTATAAGAAGTTTGCAAGTTATTGAGGCCTTCAGGTCAATGATAGTGGTCTCATCTCATCATCCCTTATGCAATTACAGCCAATGGTCTTTGTTCAGC
>NW_010392679.1:9411-15254 GCF_000710305.1 Buceros rhinoceros silvestris
ACATTAAAAATTGTGTACGTTTATTAAGTAAAAACCAGCCGATGGCATGAAAATAGCTTTCAAGACGGACGGATACGTGATCAATCAGTGCTTGGTACAGCCTTGAAGCAAACTGACAGAAAAAAAATTTTGAAATAGTATCAGAATTCTACTTCTGTAAATTTCTTATTTTTCCAATGGAGTTCGGTTGCTTTCACCTGGATTCCATGCAGAAAACTCTTTTTTTTTTTTTAATTTCTAATCTTTGCTAATATCTCTCTTCCAGGGAATGTTGCATTTTTGTGTTTCAATATAATACATTTGAACTTAATTTCTGTTTTCTTACTAAAGAAATACAAAAATCTACCTCAAAATGTTGAAGAAAACTTAAAATAGTTTTTATAACTTCTACTATTTTTACTTTTTTTTTTTTTCAGGGAAAATAAAATATTTCTGTACCAGCAGTAGCAAAATGCCCAACAGGTCTGTGACAGAATGTCACAAATCAGCTTCCAGAGCAAGGAATGGACTTATGAACCTATTAAACTCACAGTCTTTGGCTTTGAAACAAGAGTCATCATCATTAATTGTTATTATTGCACTCCCTGACATTTTCAGGAAAAAAAAAAAATACAATGAAAAGCTGTAGCTGGTCATTTTAAGACAAGGAATCTGCTTTCATTTTTGTTAATTAAAATGTTTCTAAAACCGGTAAAATGCAAGACCTCTGAGCCAATCAGATGCCCACTTTCCATGTGGCTGTAAGTCCTGTTGTTTCTTTGTTTTTACATAAATTGTGACATCTCTGGGGTAGTAAAAATATTTTTTTCAATCAGCTAGGGTATTTTTTTTTATTTATACAGACAGAGCAAGGAAACTGTCTTTGACTAGGGTTCCTATGCTGAACCTCAGAGAAACAGTAAACTACAAAGAAGATGCAGGACAAAGTTTTCCCCTCGTTTTGGAATCTGCTTATTTTGATCTTGAAATATTGTGCTATTAAACGTGTTTGACATTTACAGGCTGTTTTCCCTAGACTATTCCAGGTGTCTTACACATAGAACTGGACACTCAATCCAAAAAAACATTTGCGTGTTTCAGCCAAGTTAATGATAATATTCAGAAGTAAAAAACTTTCATTGAAGCTTAATGTATTTATTTCTCTCAGGTTTGAGAACCTTGAAGTAATTAATTTAAAAGTCCAGTATGTAATCTGAATTTGCCATCTGGACTCCCCACCTTGATCAATAAAAGAGCTAGTTACCTCCAGCAGCCACGTCATCACCTCCTACAACATGTACCTAGGCAGCTTAGGGTGAATCGCACCCTGAAGCAGATTCTTCCTCTCTGTTAACTGCAGCTGACATTATAAGTATAGATTAAATTTTTAATTTTGATAGGGGAATTGAATTTCCTTTTAAACTTTGTCATTAAATATTTTGTTCCTGGCTACTGCTTTCTGAAAATTATGTAATATTATTCCTCCAAACTAGGAAATATTAAAGAGTTTTTGATGCAGGAGTGTTTTCTGCAGGTGAATTATCAAATTATTTTTTAAATGCCCAAGTTACTGCGCTACTAAATGAGTTGTCATGGTTGTGCTCACACATCACAAAATATCCACAGCTCACATGCTCAGACTCATCCCCCCTTAGGCTTTCAAATGGTTTTATATGAAAATTTATAATCTTCAGCTTATTCTATTATCAATGGAGAGAGAAAAAGGCAGCAGAGAGAGAAAGAGGCACTTCAGAGAGTGAATCTTATCTGAAATCTTTTATGAAGGATACTTTATTGAAAGTTGTGTTAAATTTCCAGTTAAATGTACTTTTATGATTGTACTTTTTCATGCTTTTCAAAAGCTTACACAGAATACAGCACAATGAAAAAGTCCTCATGTTTTCTTCTCATGTAGCCTACTACATGTTTTGCTCAAAAAAAAAAAAAAATTAGGGTGTACCAGGTTTATTTTTCTTGTTATCATTCTTATAGCTCACAAACCTTTCAAAGCTTAAAACATTTGGGTATAAACACAGAAAAATCCTTTATTTTAAAATCACTGATTTGATTTTTTGCATTGATTGATCTTCTCTTACCTAAGAGATAGAAAAAGACTCATTAGACTATTGAGTTCGTTTTAATACATAGTCAGGATTGATGGATCCTTACATCGCATCTCTTGGACATTTGCCATGACAAGGCACACCCAGTTGTCAACTTGCCATGGCCAGCATATCACAATCATTATGGCATATAGTCTTTAATTTTTTATCATGCCAGATTTTCACTTAGTAATAGCAAAGAAATCACAGAGTGCTTCTAATCCACCTGGACTTGGTTAGAAAGTCCACAGCTTGCCTTCTTTATTTTGGAAATGTAGGGTGAGCAGGACCAAGCTGAAGTGTTGTGTACCAATGCCATCTTGCTACAGAAACAAGTTGTCTTCACATGCTTCTGAGTCTTCCATTTTAGCTACAGACAGAATTACATGGAAAGTGTGAGAACGATGTTGTCTCAACCTAGGGATATACCTGACAATCCTTAAAATACTCAAAAAATTCAAGTCCCAATCTCATTGACTGAATGACAACAGTAACACTTCTGCAGTCTGTCTTTTATATTTCATGAACCTCAGAAAAACAACACATTTATAATTTTGTGGCAATGTGCCCCTTCTTTGTATGGCTGCGTGGTTTTCCATTAACAATTTCAGGCATAATGTAATTTCATCTTTATTTCCTTACAAAAAGAAAAGATTAAATTCCCCAGCATTAGTATGTCTCAGTATTTTCTCCCCATCTTGAGGACTTGAAAGCCTGTGAAGAATTTATATGCATTTCTACTTCCTCTGTTTAGGTTTCTTTTATGTATGTTCATACCATGGTAAAATCCAGTCTGCTCCTTGCCAGACTGTATCAGGTCTGTCATACAGCAGCAACTACTGTCTGCCATTTCAAAGACCTCAGTCTGAATTTTCTTGCTTCCTTTTCCATCTGTATGTGTGTGTACACAAGTGGTGAGACACTGAGTAGGATGTCATGTAACGGGGGGATGTGGAATCTGTAATGAAATGAAGAATCAATGAACATACAGATCTCAGTGTGATGTACTTACTAGTATTTTTTTCTTTCACAAAAAGATTACATGACAACCATATCCTAACAAAATAATTTTGCTGAGGGGAAAGCAATAAAATCCAGACTCACATCCAACCTTGGGCCCATTGTGGAGTCTGCATGTATGTTTAAGTGTGTTTGTGCGTGAGCATGCTTGCATATGTAGAACATAGAGATACAATCTTGTACAACTCCAGTCAAAGTTTCAATTCAAGCAAATGCAGAGGAATTTGTGAAAGGCACGTGCATCCTCTTCCTTGCACCTGCCAGGTCTAAATTCAGTGACCAGGATGCTAAATTTTGATGCCAGTAATACAGAGCCCTATTTCCAAAGATTTCTGATGGTGCAGAACTCCTCTTTGTTTGGGGTGACAGTTTCTTAGCAACAGCTATTAGTGAGCAGCTGTAGACCCAATCAAATGGCGAACTTGGACAATCTCTTTTGTACATGTCTTGAAGAAAAATCCGTTGGTCAAGAATATAAAACATATTGACAATTATACACTAGCCCCAAATATAACTTTTCCCTGCATTTCTACAGGCAGGTTAGCTGCACTGAGAAGTGAGCCTGCACACATGGAAAAATCAATTTCATAAGGGATATATCTTCATGTGTCAGGAGCCAGTGTATGATAGTGGCCTTTTATGTCTATTTAGGTTATAGCAAATTTAAAGCTATAACTTTTAATTCTTAGTGATATTAGCAGTAAAATAACCCAACAATTAAACAAATTTCTTTCTCACTCTATTTCTTCATTGACTGATTATAATAATCTTCCAGGAACGACCTTGAGAGATCGGGCATTCTTCTTGGTTTAAGTGCCATTAGCAATACTTTTTTTTCCAGAAAGCAAGCCACTTAGGCAGTTGGCAAAAAAAGTGCCGATAAAAATCTACTCTTGGCTACTCAGTAAATTGCATTGCACTATCTGCTTGCCAGCTGAGGGTGAAGAACATTGTATATTAAAAGATTTTCATTGTGTAATAATGTGAACACCAGCAGCAGTAATTATAAAATCAATAATTCGTAATAAATATGTCCTCCTTATATAATTACTAAATGATTGCAAAACCAATATTATGCACTAGTTAGAATGGAAAAGGTTGCTGCTAAAGACTTTCTATATTACACATTATTGTTCAACTCTTAAACACCCTTGGTCAAATGAAGCATAGCTTCAGCCTCATCAGAATTAAGCTAAATGATATTTCAGTCTGATCTCCTTAAAAAGTGTTTGATTCATGGAAAAAAAAATAATTACCAGATTAAAATGCAACAAAAAGTGATTTAAATGCACAGTATTAAATACCATTTATTGTGAACTGGGAAACAAAAGGAAGATAGTTTCTGTCCTGTAAGATGGTAAAGATTTAGATATTTTTTTCTTTCTTTCTTCTCTTTCTTTATTTTCTGGCTGAATATTTTGATTCCCTAGGAACCCAAATAAACCTCAAGATCTCATCATTTGTATCTGTCTTCGCATTTTTCACAGGCTTTTTTAATTTTTTTTTGCCTCAACTGGTAATTTCTGCAGCTGGGATAACAAGGAAGCTGGGCATTTTGTGGGTTTCCCGTATTTCAGGGTACTGAAATTCAGCAAGAGGGCCAAATGGTTTATTATTTTAGTTGTATAAATTGATCCTAGGGCTATCAGAAGAGCCTAAAACTAACGCTAAAAAAACGTAAAAGAAATAAACCCAAAGGTGAATTCCATTGCAATTTTGAGTGATGTAACTCCTCTACTCATCATAAACCCATCCTAAAGAAATAGCTTTTATGTATATGGAGGCGTGGCAGTTCAAAGAACATCACCTATTATTACGTATGTGCATACGTATATGCACAGTCTTGGAGAATATACACAGGTCTCTAGCCTCCAATTACTGCCTTTCTTCCATTTTTTGAAAAAACACACCTATTTTTCCACTCATTTCTTCATTTTTATGGAATTGTTTGAGTTGAAAGGGACCTTAAAGATTCCCTTGTTCTAACCCCCTGCCACAGACAGGGACACCTTCCATTAGACCAGGTTTCTCAAAGCCCTGTCCAACCTGTCCCTGAACACTTCCAGGGAGGGTCTGTTCATACTGACCTCTGGAGAAAGTTTCACCTGACTCACTGTAGAGCTCTACAGTGTAGAGATCTGTGTCTTCACTAATCACCCCAGTTCCAACAGATCAGTAATTCAGAGAATGCAGTAAGTGAGAAAAATACATACTTGTGGTGCAAAGTCTTATCCTAAGTATTATATTCAGGAGAGACCAGATGAATGGAATCCTGATATTGTTTATTTTTGATGGTGACCAATTCAGATGTAGATGTGTGTATTATAGATGAGTCCCACCCCTTGCATATATTTGGAGGAAGTGTTTTCCACAATACAACCATAACTGCCTGTATAACATACTCTATTTTCCTTGCTCACTGCCTCTCTATGTGGATAAGCATTGAATTTGCCAGTGGCTTTGTCATGAGCTCTTACCTTCCTCCAAATGGTATTCACCTGTCTTCTGAAAAGATTTTTGGTTGCCCTTATGTGGAAATTCACGATAAAAATATCCTTTTGGCAAGGCAGCTCCAGCTGCAAATATAAAAGACTTGCATTGTTTCTGAGCCTATAATAGATAATTACATACAATGGAGGGCATTAGAAGTGAACAAAAATAGGACAATATCTGAAACGCACAAAAAAATTCCTACTTGAAAAGCGATATAAAAACCTAAAAAACACCCCCACCCCACCCCAC
>NW_010392680.1:0-7013 GCF_000710305.1 Buceros rhinoceros silvestris
TATTTAAAATATATTTTAATGTGTATTTATTCTAAATAAATGGGAGGAAAGAAAAAAAGAGTTTTCCATTATGGCAAGCTTGAATCATGTGCCTTTCATAAAGAGGAAGATTTAGAATAAACCCTCAGAATAACTGTAACTGCTGGTCACACACATCAGTTAGGACTGGAGCTCATTATGTTTTGATAATATAGCCTCCGTATCAATGCTGTTACAGTGAAACACTAGCAGAAGCCTTGAAATTTTCTACCTCCTATTTAAAAGTCACCTTTGAAAACCCACCTTTATTACCATAAAAACATTGTATTAGAAGGCTTCTAACTTTTCCCCCTGGGATGCTGTAATAAAAAAGTTCACGTGGGGTTGAGCGCAGCCACCGATGTAAAGGGTATAACTGTGCAACACTCAGGCAGGGTTGTAACCAATGCATTCACGAGAACAGCCTCGTGCACTCTGATCACAACCTGCAGGAGGACAGAGCCAAGAGCATAGAGGAGAGATTCAGGGCTGAACTAGTTTGTCCACGAAGACTTTCACCAGTGTAACCCTCTCTTGTACAGGAGAAGTCCTATTGCAAGAGTAGCCTCCTGACCACTGCAATAACACAGGTAAAATACTCTATTGATAACTAGACTGTGAGTTAAAAGACAGTCTCATCAGTCTTATTACATTCTTTCTGAAGGACCCACGTCTCAATCAGATTTCTTGCTCGGGGTGTCTTGCAGGAGTAGGTAGGCAGCCAAGAAGGACTGTTCTTCTGGTCTCATGACTTTGCATGCCTGCCTGTGTGGTAGCCCAGATTTAAGAAACAGGAAAGGATGGGCTTTTTTTTTGTTTGAAAGTGGTCAGTGGAAGTGTAAGGCAGGAGGGTGAGGCGGGAGATGCTCAGTAGGTCTATGAATCAGTAACACAATAACGACTTTTACATTGTTTCTGGAGAAGGTGGTCCAGAAATGAAGCATGGAGAAACCAGGGAAGGAGATCAAATTCAAAACCTGAAAGAACTCTTTGAAAATCAATAGGGGAGCAGAAGAAGGAGTTTCCAGGGGATGTATTAAAACAGTGATTACAGAGCTAGGAAAATCACAAGAAGACAAAGAGAAAACAAGAGACAAGAGGACAGGCTTGCAACAAGACATTCTAATTGCTGAGGAGGAGAGAAAGCATGAAGTTGGTAAGGGCAGTCCAAAAGGAGTAGGGTTCAAGCTAAGGAGATGGGGATGGGAGAGGTCTGAAAATACTTTCCAGATGCAGATCTCACTCATGAGGAGTTCATGCAATTGCTGAAGTGCAAGTCTCTTTACATCTCCACCTCAACACCTCCCAGCCAGCCAAGGATTTCTCTCTTCAGCTAGGCTGGTAACTGCTTCCCAGTAACGGAAGGCCCACTGTCTGCCAAGCACCCCAGTTGTCCCTCTTCCTCCCATCCCAGCTGCTCCTCATCCCACTCACTCCCATGCACCGGCTCTGCTGCTTACCCAGCCTTGCGTTAAGCCAGAGTAGAACTAACCCAACAAAGCAAATAGTTTTCCACCAGCTTAGTGTATTATTAAGCAATACTTAAAATAGCAAAGAAAATACATGGGATGACATATGGAGACACTTTCCCACAGAAGCATTAAAGGGAGTTTAGCACAGCGCTTAGTTCCAAGATACATGAATATCTTTTATATCTATAGCCCCACCTTTACCACTGCTTGCAGTCTCAGAATACCAGATGGAGAGCAGGATGGTATACAGAGGCCAGTGTTTACTCTGAGCAACAAACTAAAAAGGCCACAACATTTAAAAAATAAGAGATTCACACAGAAGCATGTTATTTCTGCATGCACTAAAAGCCATAGAAATCGAAATGACAAGTTCTCATCACACTGTGAAACACCTTATGTATTTAACTTAAATTGCAAATACATCAACCAGATGTATTTGGTCATAGCCATAACGCAACAGATTATAAATGTAGACAGAAGGTGGGAAGATAGCCCTTTGCCAAGGCAGGTGTGGAAGGACTATGCCAATGAAAAACTAGGTAATATTAACTAACACTGTATCACAAAATACAGCAACACAAGACAACATACTACTGCCACAGAGTTGCCTGGCAGTCCCTGCAATATCTAGCTACTGTGGGATCTGTGTTAGGCTCTGTACAGCGTGCAAATGTAAAAAAACCAGCCTTCTAAAATCTTAGAAAATGCTTCATCTAGACAGCAAAAAAAATGTTGTTTGGTCATACATACATAAATTCGGTTTGGGGGTGTAGAGTTATATATTATAAATATGAAATTATTACTAGATTTTATGGGGGTATAATAGAATGTTAACAGTACAAACTATTGAGAATGTTAACGTGTAACATAGTTATTCCCCCAAAACAGATGAAAGGAATATAATGATGAAACAGAATATGTGGAGGCAGCTACACACTTCAATAGTGTATTGACATACACAGAATGGCCAAGACACACAGGGACTCCATTTGCAGGAAGTGTTAGGTAAAATAGAATATTAATTGTGGAGGAAGGAATAAAAGCTGAGCGTTTCACTCTCTTGGATGTGTTTCCGTGTTTGCTCACAAAACAATCGCTGACTTTAGCCGAGCCCAACTTACTGTTCAGCCTTGCCTCAGTACTTACTGACAGCACTTGCATTTTCAAGACTTGGCGATACTGTCTGTTCATCACGAGCACAGTAGGATACACACTTGAGCTCAAAAGGCCACGGTACATGTGTATGTAGCAGAAGAAGCTGTTTATTTGGACAATTAGGTGACACTTGTCACTCAGCTTTCTGCTGAGCATTTGCAAAGGGCAACCTGCCAGGGTACAGACGTCAAGGGCAGCTGTCATAGCTGTGCCCAGGGTGGAAGAGCATAATGTGGTGCCACTGACCCAGTTTGTTCAGGTTCACAGCATTTTTGTGGAGAAGGAAGACGCGTGGAAGCTCTGGTCTCCCTGGGTTGCATGACCAGTGCACCTGCAGCACCTGGTAGCTCTGCCTCCCTCTGTGCAGGGAACATGAGGTGTACAGGCAATGGAGAGAAAGATCTGCAGAATCTGTGTGTTAGGAGAGATAGCAGCAGGGGTGAAGCTGAGCAAGTGCTGACTGCAGAGCAAGGGAGGAAAGCAGAATGCAGAGCTCCCTTTCAGCAGAAAACCCTCTGGAAGGGCTGGCCAGGGATCCTGGGTAAAGATGTTTTGTGCTGCTGCTAGTGCCTTGGGTTCAGGAAAGCAAACTCTGTTTATTCTTTGTAAATAAACAGGACTGCACCAGAGAATTATCATCAATCTCACACCCAAAGGAAAAACCCCAAAAGGCCTTAAATGCTGGGTCACCTCTCAGACCAGTCTACGACAACACAGCTGGTCCTGTTTCTAACGTCCTGAAACACTTGCAGGAATACCAGCACTAATGGTCAGAGCTGGACACCATCCCACACTGCCAGTGTGAGGAAGGAGCTGTTTGGCCCAAAAGCCCCATGTGTGGGTGTAAACCCCCAGGGGAGTGAGCATCAGTGGTCAGGGAGTCTGAGGCAGGGAGTCTGGGACTGGCCTGGTTGAACTGCTAGTTTCTCATACAGAAATCGTATAGTCCACCTTGGATAGCTATAGTATCGCTGATATTTGAACACAACCGGAGCTGTACTGCCAGGTGAAAGGGGAGAGTAGTTTTGCCGCACAGTAAATCTCTTTGGAAAAGCTTTACCTGGGAGAAAGAGAGGCTGGATATCATCGTGCAGGTACCTCATGCAAGCAGACCTTAACATCTCTGGGCGTCGGGTTTTGTCCTTTGATTAAGGCAAGCAGGGTTTCACCAAGAATGACCTTGTCTTTCTGTGAAGTAAAGTGAGTTAATTAAGTTCACACCTCTCCTGGCCTGGCTAGAGGTCTAAGTTACTAAATGCAAAGCAATACTCAGTAGGAGCTAAGGGCAGGAAAAGCAAAAGTCCAACTTCAGATCCAAACCTCAGATGGAAAGTGTGTGGGCAAAATATCATCATTCATGCTTGTCCACTCTCGTTGGCATGCTGAACTCTTTGAAAAACTTATGTGGGATCTTTGTCATGAACGACAACGGCTGATTTCACGTCTTATCCCAACAGACTCCACTAAAGATCCTGAGGAATTTCTTAAGTAACCACATATGTTGAACTGTTACTTATCTTAATGAAAAAAAGATAGTCACTTAACAGAAAGATATCCAGAGATGAGTTCACACTATGGATTATACAGTATGTACTGTATAAAAAAGAGACAATCTTAATTTATACAGGCACAAATTTTTCATCTGAAAATACTAAATGTAATTGTTTTCCATCATTTGAAGGGAGTCCTGGCTCCGTTGAAGTCAATGACAAAACTCCTATTGACTTCAGGATGAGAACTTAAACCTTTGCCTTTAAGAACATGCCAACTGATTTTAAAATTTTCTTTAAAGAAAACAATCACAAGAAAAATGTGCTTGTATTTAAAACTTTTGATGCCAAGTTTTGTCCCAGAGTGAATTACTTCAGCCTTGATACAAATCTATCAAAATAGGGTTTAAAAAATGTAAAGATGAACACGCCCTTAAAGAATAGCCTTACTCTCCTCTGGTCCTGGTCCATACAAAAGAATTTTAACAGACAATAATACGAATAAAGAAGAAAAGATAAAATAACAAGCCAAATAATATCCAACCGTATGGATATAGTATGAAATTTAGAAACAGGCAACATGTTGTAGTCCTAAGTATTTCATAGTAAAAGTACTTATTTCCCCAGCTGCAATTTTATCGAGATGTCAAATATTCAGGAAATAAAATTAATCTATATAGATTACTTTACATCAAGTTAAATAAATTAATTACAGATATTTAATCTGAACAACAAACAAAAACCTTTTCCATTTTATTTAATGTCTGGCATAATACAAGAAAGTTGACAGAGTAAAGGTCAATTTATCAGTGTATCCTGTCTTTGGCAATTTTTTAGAAGCATTTGTTTAACGACAAATTATAAAGCCAGGGCAAGTGTAGAAGTTTCAGGTCAACATCTTCTAAAATGCAGAGGATTAGTAGTTCATTAATAGCTTTTATTCTTTCTACAAATTATTATAGGATTTTCTAAACCTGATCTGTATCTGACGATATTGTCTTGTGGACATCAATGAATTAACATCGTGGTTTGCTGTTAGCGTAGATCACACCAAAACTTCCGCTTAAAGAAAATATTTGCATCCTTCCCATTGTCATCTTAATTCATTTCTAGTAATGTTAATCATGAAAAATTTCTTCTGTACTTGCACATTAAAGAAGAGAAACAGCTGATGTCTTTTGACTCAGTCTGAAAATTAACCAAGCTCTTAAAATCAAAGTAATACACAAATTAAACAAGTTATGCAGTTTTCCCAGCTGCATTAGCATAGCTTATCGATCATTGCAATGATAGTATTACACGATGACAATACAATTTTGCTGTATTAGTTACAGTGATACCAAAGGAAAAAAAAAAATCAACGCTGCAGGATGTTGTAGAAACAATTTCTCTACTTTCTGATTATGATTAAATCTTGGTGTGCTTTGAAATCCCTAATGTGTAATGCAAACCAGGATTTGGGGTGTTAGGAATGCATCCCCACCCTTCTTCCAAAATGCTCTGTAAATTATCATCTGCAGACCCCAAATCCTTGAGTGGAGGGGGGAAGGAAGGAGAGGGAGGCAGGAGCAGAAAGAAGGAGAGGGAGAGAGAGAGAGGAGAGAGATCAGAAGCACTTTTCACCTCTTGGTCCCGTCAGTGTGCTCAACGCCGAGAACTGTGCTTCGAATCCAGTGTTATCGTTAGGCACGATTCAAAGGAAGTGAAATAGTCTGCTGAGAAAACAGTGGAAAAAGTAAAGGTCCTGAAGAAGTAAGTGCTGCATGTTGAAACGTATGCATGTCACACCCCATTTGTCTTTCATATTGGAGAATAAAGCAGGCTGTCCTGCAGCAGTTATTATACACCATATTCTTTATTTTAAAAATGCAAGAAATTTGGCACAAAGAACAAAAAATCAACTGATGAAAAGCATTTATGTCATGGTTTAAATTAAGACCTTTGTAATGCAAGAATTACATCAGCAGTGGGCTTAGCTTAATGAAAATAAGACTGTTTTTAAAGACCATGAACGAACAAATCCTCTCTGCTTTCTGAAAGAGAGAAAAGGCAGATACAGATAAATAGATTATTTAAGCTGAAATCAGAGCAAATCACACTGTGCTACCTTTAGGAATTACTAAACTTTTTATTCCACTGACAATTCTGGGTCAACAAAGTCAAGCGAGAAGTTATTTTATGTTCACATGTGGATTATAAGCGTTCTCAGGGAATATTAGGTATTACAAAGTCTCTTCGATATTCTGATTGCTTGAACTTCTGGTTAAGATTAATAGAAATTTTAGATCTTCTTCCCTTTTGATGTGTTTTTGGTTTTGGGTCCACCTAATAAGAACTAAAAGATCAAATGTTCTACTATATCAACTTTTAAAAAATGTTTACTAGCATATTATTTTATATAAAGATGGTTAAGGATTTAATAAAAAAAACATTTTGAATGAGAGGAAATGAATTAATATGAGCCATTTGTGGCTACCAGCACTGATGCAGTACCGATTTGATTAATGTTAAAATGTACGGGTGGAGGAGGTAGCAAAAGGGAAGTGGAGTACCTTTTCTTTGATATGTATTGTTTGATATAAACTTTCGTCATCTATTCTCTGTGCACGTTTTTATCCTTATGGGTCTGACGATAATTTTATGAGAATATAAGCATTAATTTTCTAACAAGAAAGGACCATGATAAAGCAAGATAAAAGAGTGGTTTCTAGTGGAGATGAGTATAGAGTTCAAAATCTAGACAGAAAACTTCCTACTGTAGTATGGTGAGTATAATTATATATTATTTTAATATTTATTTACTGCATTTATGTGACATAAAACTGCAATGCAATTGGATTGAGTCCAGGTTTTGCTATTATTGATAACAAATGCAACT